>NW_027327795.1:0-178638 GCF_047675955.1 Chlorocebus sabaeus | reverse complement strand
GGTTTCAGTCCGTTTTGAGCCGGTCTTTTCCGTTCCGGTTTGAGTCCGTTTTAAGCCGATCAAAACCGGTTTGAGCCGGTCTGATTCGGTTTGAGACGGTCAAAAGCGGTTTGAGTCGGGCTAATACGGTCAAAATAGGTTTGAGAAGGTCTGGTCCGGTTTGAGTCTGTTTTCAGCCGTTCAAAACCGGTTTGAGCCGGTCTGGTCTGGTTTGAACCGGTTTGAGCCTGCCTGGTCTGGTTTGAGAAGGGGAAAAACGGTATGAGCCGGTCTGGTCCCGTTATAGTCCGGTTTGAACCGGTTAAAACTGGTTTCAGCTGGTCTGGTTTGTTTTGAGCAGGTCTAGTCCGGTTTGAGCCTGTCAAAACTGGTTGGAAACGGTCGTGGCCGGTTTGAGCCCGTTTGAGCTGGTCTGGTCTAGTTTTAGCCGGTTTGAGCCTGTCTGTTCCTGCTTGAGCCGGTCTGTTCCAGTTTGAGTCCGATTTGAGCCGTTCAAAACCGGTATGAGCCGGTCTGGTAGGGTTTGAGTCTGGTTTGAGGCAGTCAAAAAAGCTTTGAGCTGGTCTGGTTCGGTTTGAGTCCGGTTTGAGCCGGTCAAAACCGGTTTGAGCCGGTCTGGCCTGATTTGATCTGGTCAAAACCCGTTTGACTCTGGTTTGAGCCGGTCAAAACTGGTTTGAGCCTTTCTGGTCCGGTTTGATACGGCTTGAGGCAGTCTGGTCTCGTTTGAGCCGGTTCAAACCAGTTTTAGCCGGTCTGGTCCGGTTTGAGTCCGGTTTGAGCCGTTCAAAACCTGGTAGACGCGGTCTGGTCCGTAATGAGACGGTTAAAGCCGTTTTGAGGCAGTCTAAGAGCCGGTCGGGTGTGGTTTGATCCGGTTGGAGCCGGTCAAATCATGTTTGAGTCCGTTTTGAGGTGGTCTGGTCCGTTCCGGTTTGAGCCCGTCAAAATCTGTTTGAGCCGGTCTGTCCTGGTTTGACCCGGTTTGAGCCGGTCCGGTCAGGTTTTAGTCCGGTTTGAGCCGGTCAAAACCGGATTCAGCCGGTCTGGTTCGTTTTGAGCTGGTCTGGTCCGGTTTGAGCCTGTCAAAACCGACTGGAACCGGTCTGGGCCGGTTTGAGTCCGGTTTGAGCCGGTCAAAACCGGTTTGAGCCGGTCTGGCCTGGTTTGATATGGTCAAAACCCATATGAGTCCGGTTTGAGCCAGTGAAAACCGGTTTGAGATGTTCTGGTCCGGTTTGAGACGGTTTGAGCCGGTCTGGTCTGGTGTGAGCCGATTTGAGCCCATCTGTTCCTGTTTGAGCCGCTCTGTTCATGTTTGAGTCCGGTTTGAGCCGTTCAAAACTGTTTTGAGCCGGTCTAGTCAGGTTTGAGTCCTTTTTGAGCCAGTCAAAACAGGTTTGAGCCGGTCTGGTCCGGTTAGAGTCCAGTTTGAGCCGGTCAAAACCGGTTTCAGCCGGTGTGGCCTGGTTTGATCTGGTCAAAACACGTTTGACTCTGGTTTGAGCCCGTCAAAACTGGTTTGAGCCGTTTTGGTCCGGTTTGAGCCCGGTTTGAGCCGGTCAAAATTGGTTTGGGCCGGTCCGGCCTGGTTTGATCTGGTCAAAACCCGTTTGAGTCTGGATTGAGCCGGTCAAAACCGGTCTGAGCCGGTCTGGTCCGGTTTGTGTCCGGTTTTGAGTCCGGTTTGTGCCGGTCTGGTGCAGTTTGAGCCGGTCAAAACCGGTTTGAGCCCGTCTCGTGCGGTTTGAGCCAGTCAAATCTGGTTTGAGCCGGTATAATACGGTCAAAACATGTTTGAGCCGGTCTGCTCGGATTTGAGTCCGGTTTGAAGCGCTAAAAACCGGTTTAAGTCCGGTTTGAGCCGGACTGTTGCGTTCCGGTTTGAGTCCGGTTTAAGCCGATCAAAACCAGTTTGAGCTGGTCTGTTTCAGTTTGAGACGGTCAAAACTGGTTTGAGCCTGTCTAATACGGTCAAAAGAGGTTTGAGATTGTCTGGTCCCTTTTGAGTCCGGTTTCAGCCGTTCAAAACCGGTTTCAGCCGATCTGGTCTGGTTCGAACCGGTTTGAGCAGGTCTGGTCTAGTTTGAGAAGGTGAAAACCGGTTTGAGCCGGTCTGGTCTCGTTATAGTCCGGTTTGAGCCGGTTAAAACCGGTTTCAGCTGGTCTGGTTTGTTTTGAGCAGGTCTGATCCGGTTTGAGCCTCTCAAAACCGGTTGGAACCGGTCGGGGCCGGTTTGAGTCCGGTTTGAGCCAGTCCAAACCGGTTCGAGCCCGTGTGGCCTGGTTTGACCCGGTCAAAACACGTATGAGTCCGGATTGAGCCTGTGAAAACCGGTTTGAGATGTTCTAGTCTGGTTTCACCCAGTTTGAGCTGGTCTGGTGTGTCTTGAGCCAGTTTTAGCCGGTCTCTTCCTGTTTGAGTCCGGTTTAGCAGTTCAAAACCGTTTTGAGACGGTCTAGTCCGCTTTGAGTCTGGTTTCAGCCGATCAAAACCGGTTTGAGCCGGTCTGGTCCGGTTTGAGTCCGGTTTGACCCAGTCAAAACAGGTTTGACCCGATCTGGTCCGGTTTGAGTCCGGTTTGAGCCGGTCAAAACTGGTTGGAGCCCGTCTGGCCTGTTTTGATCTGGTCAAAACCCGTTTGACACTGGTTTGAGCCGGTCAAAACTGGTTTGAACCTTTCTGGTCCGGTTTGATCCGGTTTGGGCCAGTCTGGTCTGGTTTGAGCCGGTTCAAACCGGTTTTAGCTGGTCTGGTCCGGTTTGAGTCTGGTTTGAGCCGTTCAAAACCTGGTAGACCCGGTCTGGTCCGTAATGAGACGGTTAAAACCGGTTTGAGCCAGTCTAAGAGCCGGTCGGGTGCGGTTTGATACGGTTGGAGCCGGTCAAAACACGTTTGAGTCTGTTTTGAGCCGGTCTGGTCCGTTCTGGTTTGAGCCGGTCAAAACCTGTTTGAGCCAGTCTGCTCCAGTTTGAGTCCGGTTTGAGCCAGTCAAAACAGGTTTGAGCCGGTCTGGTCCGGTTTGAGTCCGGTTTGAGTCCGGTTTGTTCCGGTCTGGTCCAGTTTGAGCCGGTGAAAACCGGTTTGAGACCGTCTCATCCGGTTTGAGCTGGTCAAAACTGGTTTGAGCCAGTCTAATACGGTCAAAACATGTTTGAGCCGGTCTGCTCGGATTTGAGTCCGGTTTGAGGCGGTAAAACCCGGTTTCAGTCCGGTTTGAGCCGGTCTTTTCCGTTCCGGTTTGAGTCCGGTTTAAGCCGATCAAAACCGGTTTCAGCCGGTCTGATTCGTTTGAGACGGTCAAAAGTAGTTTGAGTCGGGCTAATACGGTCAAAATAGGTTTGAGAGGGTCTGGTCCGGTTTGAGTCTGGTTTCAGCCGTTCAAAACAGGTTTGAGCTGGTCTGGTCTGGTTTGAACCGGTTTGAGCCTGTCTGGTCTGGTTTGAGAAGGGGAAAAACGGTATGAGCCGTTCTGGCCCCTTTATAGTCCGGTTTGAACCGGTTAAAACTGTTTTCAGCTGGTCTGGTTTGTTTTGAGCAGGTCTAGTCCGGTTTGAGCCTGTCAAAACTGGTTGGAAACGGTTGTGGCCGGTTTGAGCCCGTTTGAGCTGGTCTGGTCTAGTTTTAGCCGGTTTGAGCCGGTCTGTTCCTGCTTGAGCCGGTCTGTTCCAGTTTGAGTCCGATTTGAGCCGTTCAAAACTGGTATGAGCCGGTCTGGTACGGTTTGAGTCTGGTTTGAGCCAGTCAAAAAAGCTTTGAGCTGGTCTGGTTCGGTTTGAGTCCGGTTTGAGCCGGTCAAAACCGGTTTGAGCCGGTCTGGCCCGATTTGATCTGGTCAAAACCCGTTTGACTCTGGTTTGAGCCGGTCAAATCTGGTTTGAGCCGTTCTGGTCCGGTTTGATACGGCTTGAGGCAGTCTGGTCTCTTTTGAGCCGGTTCAAACCAGTTTTAGCCGGTCTGGTCCGGTTTGAGTCCGGTTTGAGCCGTTCAAAACCTGGTAGACCCGGTCTGGTCCGTAATGAGACGGTTAAAACTGGTTTGAGCCAATCTAAGAGCCGGTCGGGTGTGGTTTGATCCGGTTGGAGCCGGTCAAATCATGTTTGAGTCCGTTTTGAGGTGGTCTGGTCCGTTCCGGTTTGAGCCGGTCAAAACCTGTTTGAGCCGTTCTGGCCTGGTTTGACCCGGTTTGAGCCGGTCCGGTCAGGTTTTAGTCCGGTTTGAGCGGGTCAAAACCGTATTCAGCCGGTCTGGTTCGTTTTGAGCCGGTCTGGTCCGGTTTGAGCCTGTCAAAACCGATTGGAACCGGTCTGGGCCGGTTTTAGTCCGGTTTGAGCCGGTCAAAACCGGTTTGAGCCGGTCTGGCCTGGTTTGTTATGGTCAAAACCCATATGAGTCCGGTTTGAGCCAGTGAAAACCGGTTTGAGATGTTCTGGTCCGGTTTGAGAAGGTTTGAGCCGGTCTGGTCTGGTGTGATTCGATTTGCGCCCATCTGTTCCTGTTTGAGCCGGTCTGTTCATGTTTGAGTCCGGTTTGAGCCGTTCAAAACCGTTTTGAGCCGGTCTAGTCAGGTTTGAGTCCTTTTTGAGCCAGTCAAAACAGGTTTGAGCCGGTCTGGTCCGGTTAGAGTCCAGTTTGAGCCGGTCAAAACCGGTTTCAGCCGGTGTGGCCTGGTTTAATATGGTCAAAACACGTTTGACTCTGGTTTGAGCCCGTCAAAACTGGTTTGAGCCGTTTTGGTCCGGTTTGAGCCCGGTTTGAGCCGGTCAAAATTGGTTTGAGCCGGTCCGGCCTGGTTTGATCTGGTCAAAACCCGTTTGAGTCCGGATTGAGCCGGTCAATACCGGTCTGACCCGGTCTGGTCCGGTTTGTGTCCGGTTTGAGTCCGGTTTGTGCCGGTCTGGTGCAGTTTGAGCCGGTCAAAACCGGTTTGAGCCCGTCTCGTGCGGTTTGAGCCAGTCAAATCTGGTTTGAGCTGGTATAATACGGTCAAAACATGTTTGAGCCGGTCTGCTCGGATTTGAGTCCGGTTTGAAGTGCAAAAAACCGGTTTAAGTCCGGTTTGAGCCGGTCTGTTCCGTTCCGGTTTGAGTCCGGTTTAAGCCGATCAAAACCAGTTTGAGCCGGTCTGTTTCAGTTTGAGACGGTCAAAACCGGTTTGAGCCTGTCTAATACGGTCAAAAGAGGTTTGAGATTGTCTGGTCCCTTTTGAGTCCGGTTTCAGCCGTTCAAAACCGGGTTGAGCCGATCTGGTCTGGTTTGAACCGGTTTGAGCAGGTTTGGTCTAGTTTGAGAAGGTGAAAACCGGTTTGAGCCGGTCTGGTCCCGTTATAGTCCGGTTTGAGCCGGTTAAAACCGGTTTCAGCTGGTCTGGTTTGTTTTGAGCAGGTCTGATCCGGTTTGAGCCTCTCAAAACCGGTTGGAACCGGTCGGGGCCGGTTTGAGTGCGGTTTGAGCCGGTCCAAACCTGTTCGAGCCCGTGTGGCCTGGTTTGACCCGGTCAAAACACGTATGAGTCCGGATTGAGCCTGTGAAAACCGGTTTGAGATGTTCTGGTCTGGTTTCAGCCAGTTTGAGCTGGTCTGGTGTGGCTTGAGCCAGTTTTAGCCGGTCTCTTCCTGTTTGAGTACGGTTTAGCAGTTCAAAACCGTTTTGAGACGGTCTAGTCCGCTTTGAGTCTGGTTTCAGCTGATCAAAACCGGTTTGAGCCGGTCTGGTCCGGTTTGAGTCCGGTTTGACCCAGTCAAAACAGGTTTGAGCCGATCTGGTCCGGTTTGAGTCCGGTTTGAGCCGGTCAAAACTGGTTGGAGCCCTTCTGGCCTGTTTTGATCTGGTCAAAACCCGTTTGACACTGGTTTGAGCCGGTCAAAACTGGTTTGAACCGTTCTGGTCCGGTTTGATCCGGTTTGGGCCTGTCTGGTCTGGTTTAAGCCGGTTCAAACCGGTTTTAGCTGGTCTGGTCTGGTTTGAGTCTGGTTTGAGCCGTTCAAAACCTGGTAGAACCCGGTCTGGTCCGTAATGAGACAGTTAAAACCGGTTTGAGCCAGTCTAAGAGCAGATCTGGTGCGGTTTGATACGGTTGGAGCCGGTCAAAACACGTTTGAGTCCGTTTTGAGCCGGTCTGGTCCGTTCTGGTTTGAGCCGGTCAAAACCTGTTTGAGCCAGTCTGCTCCTGTTTGAGTCCGGTTTGAGTACGGTTTGTTCCGGTCTGGTCCAGTTTGAGCCGTTGAAAACCGGTTTGAGACCGTCTCATCCGGTTTGAGCTGGTCAAAACTGGTTTGAGCCAGTCTAATACGGTCAAAACATGTTTGAGCCGGTCTGCTCGGATTTGAGTCCGGTTTGAGGCGGTAAAACCCGGTTTCAGTCCGGTTTGAGCCGGTCTTTTCCGTTCCGTTTTGAGTCCGGTTTAAGCCGATCAAAACCGGTTTGAGCCGGTCTGATTCGGTTTGAGACGGTCAAAAGCGGTTTGAGTCGGGCTAATACGGTCAAAATAGGTTTGAGAGGGTCTGGTCCGGTTTGATTCTGGTTTCAGCCGTTCAAAACCGGTTTGAGCCGGTCTGGTCTGGTTTGAACCGGTTTGAGCCTGTCTGGAATGGTTTGAGAAGGGGAAAAACGGTATGAGCCGTTCTGGCCCCTTTATAGTCCGGTTTGAACCGGTTAAAACTGTTTTCAGCTGGTCTGGTTTGTTTTGAGCAGGTCTAGTCCGGTTTGAGCCTGTCAAAACTGGTTGGAAACGGTCGTGGCCGGTTTGAGCCCGTTTGAGCTGGTCTGGTCTAGTTTTAGCCTGTTTGAGCCGGTCTGTTCCTGCTTGAGCCGGTCTGTTCCAGTTTGAGTCCGATTTGAGCCGTTCAAAACCGGTATGAGCCGGTCTGGTACAATTTGAGTCTGGTTTGAGCCAGTCAAAAAAGCTTTGAGCTGGTCTGGTTCGGTTTGAGTCCGGTTTGAGCCGGTCAAAACCGGTTTGAGCCGGTCTGGCCTGATTTGATCTGGTCAAAACCCGTTTGACTCTGGTTTGAGCCGGTCAAAACTGGTTTGAGCCGTTCTGGTCCGGTTTGATACGGCTTGGGCAGTCTGGTCTCGTTTGAGCCGGTTCAAACCAGTTTTAGCCGGTCTGGTCCAGTTTGAGTCCGGTTTGAGCCGTTCAAAACCTGGTAGACCCGGTCTGGTCCGTAATGAGACGGTTAAAACCGGTTTGAGCCAGTCTAAGAGCCGGTCGGGTGTGGTTTGATCCGGTTGGAGCCGGTCAAATCATGTTTGAGTCCGTTTTGAGGTGGTCTGGTCTGTTCCGGTTTGAGCCGGTCAAAACCTGTTTGAGCCGGTCTGGCCTGGTTTGACCCGGTTTGAGCCGGTCAAAACCGGATTCAGTCGGTCTGGTTCGTTTTGAGCCGGTCTGGTCCGGTTTGAGCCTGTGAAATCCGATTGGAACCGATCTGGGCCGGTTTGAGTCCGGTTTGAGCCGGTCAAAACCGGTTTGAGCCGGTCTGGCCTGGTTTGATATGGTCAAAACGCATATGAGTCCGGTTTGAGCCAGTGAAAACCGGTTTGAGATGTTCTGGTTTTGGTTTGAGAAGGTTTGAGCCGGTCTGGTCTGTGTGAGCCGATTTGAGCCCATCTGTTCCTGTTTGAGCAGGTCTATTCCTGTTTGAGTCCGTTTTGAGCCGTTCAAAACCGTTTTGAGCCAGTCTAGTCAGGTTTGAGCCCTTTTTGAGCCAGTCAAACAGGTTTGAGCCGGTCTGGTCCGGTTAGAGTCCAGTTTGAGCCGGTCAAATCCGGTTTCAGCCGGTGTGGCCTGGTTTGATCTGGTCAAAACATGTTTGACTCTGGTCTTGAGCCCGTCAAAACTGGTTTGAGCCGTTTTGGTCCGGTTTGAGCCCGGTTTGAGCTGGTCAAAATTGGTTTGAGCCGGTCCGGCCTGGTTTGATCTGGTCAAAACCCGTTTGAGTCCGGATTGAGCCGGTCAAAACCGGTCTGAGCCGGTCTGGTCCGGTTTGTGTCCGGGTTGAGTCCGGTTTGTGCCCGTGTGGTGCAGTTTGAGCCGGTCAAAACCGGTTTGAGCCTGTCTCGTGCGGTTTGAGCCAGTCAAATCTGGTTTGAGCCGGTATAATACGGTCAAAACATGTTTGAGCCGGTCTGCTTGGATTTGGACTCCTGTTTGAAGCGCTAAAAACCGGTTTAAGTCCGGTTTGAGCCGGTCTGTTCCGTTCGGTTTGAGTCCGGTTTAAGCCGATCAAAACCAGTTTGAGCCGGTCTGTTTCAGGTTTGAGACGGTCAAAACCGGTTTGAGCCTGTCTAATACGGTCAAAAGAGGTTTGAGATTGTCTGGTCCCTTTTGAGTCCGGTTTCAGCCGTTCAAAACCGGTTTGAGCGATCTGGTCTGGTTTGAACCGGTTTGAGCAGGTCTGGTCTAGTTTGAGAAGGTGAAAACCGGTTTGAGCCGGTCTGGTCCCGTTATAGTCCGGTTTGAGCCGGTTAAAACCGGTTTCAGCTGGTCTGGTTTGTTTTGAGCAGGTCTGATCCGGTTTGAGCCTCTCAAAACCGGTTGGAACCGGTCGGGGCCGGTTTGAGTCCGGTTTGAGCCAGTCCAAACCGGTTCGAGCCCGTGTGGCCTGGTTTGACCCGGTCAAAACACGTATGAGTCCGGATTGAGCCTGTGAAAACCGGTTTGAGATGTTCTGGTCTGGTTTCACCCAGTTTGAGCTGGTCTGGTGTGTCTTGAGCCAGTTTTAGCCGGTCTCTTCCTGTTTGAGTCCGGTTTAGCAGTTCAAAACCGTTTTGAGACGGTCTAGTCCGCTTTGAGTCTGGTTTCAGCCGATCAAAACCGGTTTGAGCCGGTCTGGTCCGGTTTGAGTCCGGTTTGACCCAGTCAAAACAGGTTTGACCCGATCTGGTCCGGTTTGAGTCCGGTTTCAGCCGGTCAAAACTGGTTGGAGCCCGTCTGGCCTGTTTTGATCTGGTCAAAACCCGTTTGACACTGGTTTGAGCCGGTCAAAACTGGTTTGAACCTTTCTGGTGCGGTTTGATCCGGTTTGGGCCAGTCTGGTCTGGTTTGAGCCGGTTCAAACCGGTTTTAGCTGGTCTGGTCCGGTTTGAGTCTGGTTTGAGCCGTTCAAAACCTGGTAGACCCGGTCTGGTCCGTAATGAGACTGTTAAAACCGGTTTGAGCCAGTCTAAGAGCCGGTCGGGTGCGGTTTGATACGGTTGGAGCCGGTCAAAACACGTTTGAGTCTGTTTTGAGCCGGTCTGGTCCGTTCTGGTTTGAGCCGGTCAAAACCTGTTTGAGCCAGTCTGCTCCAGTTTGAGTCCGGTTTGAGCCAGTCAAAACAGGTTTGAGCCAGTCTGGTCCGGTTTGAGTCCGGTTTGAGTCCGGTTTGTTCCGGTCTGGTCCAGTTTGAGCCGGTGAAAACCGGTTTGAGACCGTCTCATCCGGTTTGAGCTGGTCAAAACTGGTTTGAGCCAGTCTAATACGGTCAAAACATGTTTGAGCCGGTCTGCTCGGATTTGAGTCCGGTTTGAGGCGGTAAAACCCGGTTTCAGTCCGGTTTGAGCCGGTCTTTTCCGTTCCGGTTTGAGTCCGGTTTAAGTCGATCAAAACCGGTTTCAGCCGGTCTGATTCGTTTGAGACGGTCAAAAGCAGTTTGAGTCGGGCTAATACGGTCAAAATAGGTTTGAGAGGGTCTGGTCCGGTTTGAGTCTGGTTTCAGCCGTTCAAAACCGGTTTGAGCCGGTCTGGTCTGGTTTGAACCGGTTTGAGCCTGTCTGGTCTGGTTTGAGAAGGGGAAAAACGGTATGAGCCGTTCTGGCCCCTTTATAGTCCGGTTTGAACCGGTTAAAACTGTTTTCAGCTGGTCTGGTTTGTTTTGAGCAGGTCTAGTCCGGTTTGAGCCTGTCAAAACTGGTTGGAAACGGTTGTGGCCGGTTTGAGCCCGTTTGAGCTGGTCTGGTCTAGTTTTAGCCGGTTTGAGCCGGTCTGTTCCTGCTTGAGCCGGTCTGTTCCAGTTTGAGTCCGATTTGAGCCGTTCAAAACTGGTATGAGCCAGTCTGGTACGGTTTGAGTCTGGTTTGAGCCAGTCAAAAAAGCTTTGAGCTGGTCTGGTTCGGTTTGAGTCCGGTTTGAGCCGGTCAAAACCGGTTTGAGCCGGTCTGGCCCGATTTGATCTGGTCAAAACCCGTTTGACTCTGGTTTGAGCCGGTCAAAACTGGTTTGAGCCGTTCTGGTCCGGTTTGATACGGCTTGAGGCAGTCTGGTCTCTTTTGAGCCGGTTCAAACCAGTTTTAGACGGTCTGGTCCGGTTTGAGTCCGGTTTGAGCCGTTCAAAACCTGGTAGACCCGGTCTGGTCCGTAATGAGACGGTTAAAACTGGTTTGAGCCAATCTAAGAGCCGGTCGGGTGTGGTTTGATCCGGTTGGAGCCGGTCAAATCATGTTTGAGTCCGTTTTGAGGTGGTCTGGTCCGTTCCGGTTTGAGCCGGTCAAAACCTGTTTGAGCCGGTCTGGCCTGGTTTGACCCGGTTTGAGCCGGTCCGGTCAGGTTTTAGTCCGGTTTGAGCGGGTCAAAACCGTATTCAGCCGGTCTGGTTCGTTTTGAGCCGGTCTGGTCCGGTTTGAGCCTGTCAAAACCGATTGGAACCGGTCTGGGCCGGTTTGAGTCCGGTTTGAGCCGGTCAAAACCGGTTTGAGCCGGTCTGGCCTGGTTTGTTATGGTCAAAACCCATATGAGTCCGGTTTGAGCCAGTGAAAACCGGTTTGAGATGTTCTGGTCCGGTTTGAGAAGGTTTGAGCCGGTCTGGTCCGGTGTGATTCGATTTGCGCCCATCTGTTCCTGTTTGAGCCGGTCTGTTCATGTTTGAGTCCGGTTTGAGCCGTTCAAAACCGTTTTGAGCCGGTCTAGTCAGGTTTGAGTCCTTTTTGAGCCAGTCAAACAGGTTTGAGCCGGTCTGGTCCGGTTAGAGTCCAGTTTGAGCCGGTCAAAACCGGTTTCAGCCGGTGTGGCCTGGTTTAATATGGTCAAAACACGTTTGACTCTGGTTTGAGCCCGTCAAAACTGGTTTGAGCCGTTTTGGTCCGGTTTGAGCCCGGTTTGAGCCGGTCAAAATTGGTTTGAGCCGGTCCGGCCTGGTTTGATCTGGTCAAAACCCGTTTGAGTCCGGATTGAGCCGGTCAATACCGGTCTGACCCGGTCTGGTCCGGTTTGTGTCCGGTTTGAGTCCGGTTTGTGCCGGTCTGGTGCAGTTTGAGCCGGTCAAAACCGGTTTGAGCCCGTCTCGTGCGGTTTGAGCCAGTCAAATCTGGTTTGAGCTGGTATAATACGGTCAAAACATGTTTGAGCCGGTCTGCTCGGATTTGAGTCCGGTTTGAAGTGCAAAAAACCGGTTTAAGTCCGGTTTGAGCCGGTCTGTTCCGTTCCGGTTTGAGTCCGGTTTAAGCCGATCAAAACCAGTTTGAGCCGGTCTGTTTCAGTTTGAGACGGTCAAAACCGGTTTGAGCCTGTCTAATACGGTCAAAAGAGGTTTGAGATTGTCTGGTCCCTTTTGAGTCCGGTTTCAGCCGTTCAAAACCGGGTTGAGCCGATCTGGTCTGGTTTGAACCGGTTTGAGCAGGTTTGGTCTAGTTTGAGAAGGTGAAAACCGGTTTGAGCCGGTCTGGTCCCGTTATAGTCCGGTTTGAGCCGGTTAAACCGGTTTCAGCTGGTCTGGTTTGTTTTGAGCAGGTCTGATCCGGTTTGAGCCTCTCAAAACCGGTTGGAACCGGTCGGGGCCGGTTTGAGTCCGGTTTGAGCCGGTCCAAACCGGTTCGAGCCCGTGTGGCCTGGTTTGACCCGGTCAAAACACGTATGAGTCCGGATTGAGCCTGTGAAAACCGGTTTGAGATGTTCTGGTCTGGTTTCAGCCAGTTTGAGCTGGTCTGGTGTGGCTTGAGCCAGTTTTAGCCGGTCTCTTCCTGTTTGAGTACGGTTTAGCAGTTCAAAACCGTTTTGAGACGGTCTAGTCCGCTTTGAGTCTGGTTTCAGCTGATCAAAACCGGTTTGAGCCGGTCTGGTCCGGTTTGAGTCCGGTTTGACACAGTCAAAACAGGTTTGAGCCGATCTGGTCCGGTTTGAGTCCGGTTTGAGCCGGTCAAAACTGGTTGGAGCCCTTCTGGCCTGTTTTGATCTGGTCAAAACCCGTTTGACACTGGTTTGAGCCGGTCAAAACTGGTTTGAACCGTTCTGGTCCGGTTTGATCCGGTTTGGGCCTGTCTGGTCTGGTTTAAGCCGGTTCAAACCGGTTTTAGCTGGTCTGGTCTGGTTTGAGTCTGGTTTGAGCCGTTCAAAACCTGGTAGACCCGGTCTGGTCCGTAATGAGACAGTTAAAACCGGTTTGAGCCAGTCTAAGAGCAGATCTGGTGCGGTTTGATACGGTTGGAGCCGGTCAAAACACGTTTGAGTCCGTTTTGAGCCGGTCTGGTCCGTTCTGGTTTGAGCCGGTCAAAACCTGTTTGAGCCAGTCTGCTCCTGTTTGAGTCCGGTTTGAGTACGGTTTGTTCCGGTCTGGTCCAGTTTGAGCCGTTGAAAACCGTTTTGAGACCGTCTCATCCGGTTTGAGCTGGTCAAAACTGGTTTGAGCCAGTCTAATACGGTCAAAACATGTTTGAGCCGGTCTGCTCGGATTTGAGTCCGGTTTGAGGCGGTAAAACCCGGTTTCAGTCCGGTTTGAGCCGGTCTTTTCCGTTCCGTTTTGAGTCCGGTTTAAGCCGATCAAAACCGGTTTGAGCCGGTCTGATTCGGTTTGAGACGGTCAAAAGCGGTTTGAGTCGGGCTAATACGGTCAAAATAGGTTTGAGAGGGTCTGGTCCGGTTTGATTCTGGTTTCAGCCGTTCAAAACCGGTTTGAGCCGGTCTGGTCTGGTTTGAACCGGTTTGAGCCTGTCTGGAATGGTTTGAGAAGGGGAAAAACGGTATGAGCCGTTCTGGCCCCTTTATAGTCCGGTTTGAACCGGTTAAAACTGTTTTCAGCTGGTCTGGTTTGTTTTGAGCAGGTCTAGTCCGGTTTGAGCCTGTCAAAACTGGTTGGAAATGGTCGTGGCCGGTTTGAGCCCGTTTGAGCTGGTCTGGTCTAGTTTTAGCCGGTTTGAGCCGGTCTGTTCCTGCTTGAGCCGGTCTGTTCCAGTTTGAGTCCGATTTGAGCCGTTCAAAACCGGTATGAGCCGGTCTGGTACAATTTGAGTCTGGTTTTAGCCAGTCAAAAAAGCTTTGAGCTGGTCTGGTTCGGTTTGAGTCCGGTTTGAGCCGGTCAAAACCGGTTTGAGCCGGTCTGGCCTGATTTGATCTGGTCAAAACCCGTTTGACTCTGGTTTGAGCCGGTCAAAACTGGTTTGAGCCGTTCTGGTCCGGTTTGATACGGCTTGAGGCAGTCTGGTCTCGTTTGAGCCGGTTCAAACCAGTTTTAGCCGGTCTGGTCCAGTTTGAGTCCGGTTTGAGCCGTTCAAAACCTGGTAGACCCGGTCTGGTCCGTAATGAGACGGTTAAAACCGGTTTGAGCCAGTCTAAGAGCCGGTCGGGTGTGGTTTGATCCGGTTGGAGCCGGTCAAATCATGTTTGAGTCCGTTTTGAGGTGGTCTGGTCCGTTCCGGTTTGAGCCGGTCAAAACCTGTTTGAGCCGGTCTGGCCTGGTTTGACCCGGTTTGAGCCGGTCAAAACCGGATTCAGTCGGTCTGGTTCGTTTTGAGCCGGTCTGGTCCGGTTTGAGCCTGTGAAATCCGATTGGAACCGGTCTGGGCCGGTTTGAGTCCGGTTAGAGCCGGTCAAAACCGGTTTGAGCCGGTCTGGCCTGGTTTGATATGGTCAAAACGCATATGAGTCCGGTTTGAGCAAGTGAAAACCGGTTTGAGATGTTCTGGTTTGGTTTGAGAAGGTTTGAGCCGGTCTGGTCTGGTGTGAGCCGATTTGAGCCCATCTGTTCCTGTTTGAGCAGGTCTGTTCCTGTTTGAGTCCGTTTTGAGCCGTTCAAAACCGTTTTGAGCCAGTCTAGTCAGGTTTGAGCCCTTTTTGAGCCAGTCAAACAGGTTTGAGCCGGTCTGGTCCGGTTAGAGTCCAGTTTGAGCCGGTCAAATCCGGTTTCAGCCGGTGTGGCCTGGTTTGATCTGGTCAAAACACGTTTGACTCTGGTTTGAGCCCGTCAAAACTGGTTTGAGCCGTTTTGGTCCGGTTTGAGCCCGGTTTGAGCTGGTCAAAATTGGTTTGAGCCGGTCCGGCCTGGTTTGATCTGGTCAAAACCCGTTTGAGTCCGGATTGAGCCGGTCAAAACCGGTCTGAGCCGGTCTGGTCCGGTTTGTGTCCGGTTTGAGTCCGGTTTGTGCCCGTGTGGTGCAGTTTGAGCCGGTCAAAACCGGTTTGAGCCCGTCTCGTGCGGTTTGAGCCAGTCAAATCTGGTTTGAGCCGGTATAATACGGTCAAAACATGTTTGAGCCGGTCTGCTTGGATTTGACTCCAGTTTGAAGCGCTAAAAACCGGTTTAAGTCCGGTTTGAGCCGGTCTGTTCCGTTCCGGTTTGAGTCCGGTTTAAGCCGATCAAAACCAGTTTGAGCCGGTCTGTTTCAGTTTGAGACGGTCAAAACCGGTTTGAGCCTGTCTAATACGGTCAAAAGAGGTTTGAGATTGTCTGGTCCCTTTTGAGTCCGGTTTCAGCCGTTCAAAACCGGTTTGAGCCGATCTGGTCTGGTTTGAACAGGTTTGAGCAGGTCTGGTCTAGTTTGAGAAGGTGAAAACCGGTTTGAGCCGGTCTGGTCCCGTTATAGTCCGGTTTGAGCCGGTTAAAACCGGTTTCAGCTGGTCTGGTTTGTTTTGAGCAGGTCTGATCCGGTTTGAGCCTCTCAAAACCGGTTGGAACCGGTCGGGGCCGGTTTGAGTCCGGTTTGAGCCGGTCCAAACCGGTTCGAGCCCGTGTGGCCTGGTTTGACCCGGTCAAAACACGTATGAGTCCGGATTGAGCCTGTGAAAACCGCTTTGAGATGTTCTGGTCTGGTTTCAGCCAGTTTGAGCTGGTGTGGTGTGGCTTGAGCCAGTTTTAGCCGGTCTCTTCCTGTTTGAGTCCGGTTTAGCAGTTCAAAACCGTTTTGAGACGGTCTAGTCCGCTTTGAGTCTGGTTTCAGCCGATCAAAACCGGTTTGAGCCGGTTTGGTCCGGTTTGAGTCCGGTTTGACCCAGTCAAAACAGGTTTGAGCCGATCTGGTCCGGTTTGAGTCCGGTTTGAGCCGGTCAAAACTGGTTGGAGCCCGTCTGGACTGTTTTGATCTGGTCAAAACCCGTTTGACACTGGTTTGAGCCGGTCAAAACTGGTTTGAACCGTTCTGGTCCGGTTTGATCCGGTTTGGGCCTGTCTGGTCTGGTTTGAGCCGGTTCAAACCGGTTTTAGCTGGTCTGGTCCGGTTTGAGTCTGGTTTGAGCCGTTCAAAACCTGGTAGACCCGTTCTGGTCCGTAATGAGACGGTTAAAACCGGTTTGAGCCAGTCTAAGAGCAGATCTGGTGCGGTTCGATACGGTTGGAGCCGGTCAAAACACGTTTGAGTCCGTTTTGAGCCGGTCTGGTCCGTTCTGGTTTGAGCCGGTCAAAACCTGTTTGAGACAATCTGCTCCAGTTTGAGTCCGGTTTGAGCCAGTCAAAACAGGTTTGAGCCGGTCTGGTCTGGTTTGAGTCCGGTTTGAGTCCGGTTTGTTCCGGTCTGGTCCAGTTTGAGCCGGTGAAAACCGGTTTGAGACCGTCTCATCCGGTTTGAGCTGGTCAAAACTGGTTTGAGCCAGTCTAATACGGTCAAAACATGTTTGAGCCGGTCTGCTCGGATTTGAGTCCGGTTTGAGGCGGTAAAACCCGGTTTCAGTCCGGTTTGAGCCGGTCTTTTCCATTCCGGTTTGAGTCCGGTTTAAGCCGATCAAAACCGGTTTGAGCCAGTCTGATTCGGTTTGAGACGGTCAAAAGCGGTTTGAGTCGGGCTAATACGGTCAAAATAGGTTTGAGAGGGTCTGGTCCGGTTTGAGTCTGGTTTCAGCCGTTCAAAACCGGTTTGAGCCGGTCTGGTCTGGTTTGAACCGGTTTGAGCCTGTCTGGTCTGGTTTGAGAAGGGGAAAAACGGTATGAGCCGGTCTGGTCCCGTTATAGTCCGGTTTGAACCGGTTAAAACTGGTTTCAGCTGGTCTGGTTTGTTTTGAGCAGGTCTAGTCCGGTTTGAGCCTGTCAAAACTGGTTGGAAACGGTCGTGGCCGGTTTGAGCCCGTTTGAGCTGGTCTGGTCTAGTTTTAGCCGGTTTGAGCCGGTCTGTTCCTGCTTGAGCCGGTCTGTTCCAGTTTGAGTCCGATTTGAGCCGTTCAAAACCGGTATGAGCCGGTCTGGTACGGTTTGAGTCTGGTTTGAGCCAGTCAAAAAAGCTTTGAGCTGGTCTGGTTCGGTTTGAGTCCGGTTTGAGCCGGTCAAAACCGGTTTGAGCCGGTCTGGCCTGATTTGATCTGGTCAAAACCCGTTTGACTCTGGTTTGAGCCGGTCAAAACTGGTTTGAGCCGTTCTGGTCCGGTTTGATACGGCTTGAGGCAGTCTGGTCTCCTTTGAGCCGGTTCGAACAAGTTTTAGCCGGTCTGGTCCGGTTTGAGTCCGGTTTGAGCCGTTCAAAACCTGGTAGACCCGGTCTGGTCCGTAATGAGACGGTTAAAACCGGTTTGAGCCAGTCTAAGAGCCGGTCGGGTGTGGTTTGATCCGGTTGGAGCCGGTCAAATCATGTTTGAGTCCGTTTTGAGGTGGTCTGGTCCGTTCCGGTTTGAGCCGGTCAAAACCTGTTTGAGCCGGTCTGGCCTGGTTTGACCCAGTTTGAGCCGGTCCGGTCAGGTTTTAGTCCGGTTTGAGCCGGTCAAAACCGCATCCAGCCGGTCTGGTTCGTTTTGAGCCGGTCTGGTCCGGTTTGAGCCTGTCAAAACCGATTGGAACCGATCTGGGCCGGTTTGAGTCCGGTTTGAGCCGGTCAAAACCGGTTTGAGCCGGTCTGGCCTGGTTTGATATGGTCAAAACCCATATGAGTCCGGTTTGAGCCAGTGAAAACCGGTTTGAGATGTTCTGGTCCGGTATGAGACGGTTTGAGCCGGTCTGGTCTGGTGTGAGCCGATTTGAGCTCATCTGTTCCTGTTTGAGCTGGTCTGTTCATGTTTGAGTCCGGTTTGAGCCGTTCAAAACCGTTTTGAGCCGGTCTAGTCAGGTTTGAGTCCTTTTTGAGCCAGTCAAAACAGGTTTGAGCCGGTCTGGTCCGGTTAGAGTCCAGTTTGAGCCAGTCAAAACCGGTTTCAGCCGGTGTGGCCTGGTTTGATCTGGTCAAAACACGTTTGACTCTGGTTTGAGCCCGTCAAAACTGGTTTGAGCCGTTTTGGTCCGGTTTGAGCCCGGTTTGAGCCGGTCAAAATTGGTTTGAGCCGGTCCGGCCTGGTTTGATCTGGTCAAAACCCGGTTGAGTCCGGATTGAGCCGGTCAAAACCGGTCTGACCCGGTCTGGTCCGGTTTGTGTCCGGTTTGAGTCCGGTTTGTGCCGGTCTGGTGCAGTTTGAGCCGGTCAAAACCGGTTTGAGCCCGTCTCGTGCAGTTTGAGCCAGTCAAATCTGGTTTGAGCCGTTATAATACGGTCAAAACATGTTTGAGCCGGTCTGCTCGGATTTGAGTCCGGTTTGAAGTGCAAAAAACCGGTTTAAGTCCGGTTTGAGCCGGTCTGTTCCGTTCCGGTTTGAGTCCGGTTTAAGCCGATCAAAACCAGTTTGAGCCGGTCTGTTTCAGTTTGAGATGGTCAAAACCGGTTTGAGCCTGTCTAATACGGTCAAAAGAGGTTTGAGATTGTCTGGTCCCTTTTGAGTCCGGTTTCAGCCGTTCAAAACCGGTTTGAGCCGATCTGGTCTGGTTTGAACCGGTTTGAGCAGGTCTGGTCTAGTTTGAGAAGGTGAAAACCGGTTTGAGCAGGTCTGGTCCCGTTATAGTCCGGTTTGAGCCGGTTAAAACCGGTTTCAGCTGGTCTGGTTTGTTTTGAGCAGGTCTAGTCCGGTTTGAGCCTGTCAAAACTGGTTGGAAACGGTCGTGGCCAGTTAGAGCCCGTTTGAGCTGGTCTGGTCTAGTTTTAGCCGGTTTGAGCCGGTCTGTTCCTGCTTGAGCCGGTCTGTTCCAGTTTGAGTCCGATTTGAGCCGTTCAAAACCAGTATGAGCCGGTCTGGTACGGTTTGAGTCTGGTTTGAGCCAGTCAAAAAAGCTTTGAGCTGGTCTGGTTCGGTTTCAGTCCGGTTTGAGCCGGTCAAAACCGGTTTGAGCCGGTCTGGCCTGATTTGATCTGGTCAAAACCCGTTTGACTCTGGTTTGAGCCGGTCAAAACTGGTTTGAGCCGTTCTGGTCCGGTTTGATACGGCTTGAGGCAGTCTGGTCTCGTTTGAGCCGGTTCAAACCAGTTTTAGCCGGTCTGGTCCGGTTTGAGTCCGGTTTGAGCCGTTCAAAACCTGGTAGACCCGGTCTGGTCCGTAATGAGACGGTTAAAACCGTTTTGAGCCAGTCTAAGAGCCGGTCGGGTGTGGTTTGATCCGGTTGGAGCCGGTCAAATCATGTTTGAGTCCGTTTTGAGGTGGTCTGGTCCGTTCCGGTTTGAGCCGGTCAAAACCTGTTTGAGCCGGTCTGGCCTGGTTTGACCCGGTTGGAGCCGGTCCGGTCAGGTTTTAGTCCGGTTTGAGCCGGTCAAAACCAGATTCAGCCGGTCTGGTTCGTTTTGAGCCGGTCTGGTCCGGTTTGAGCCTGTCAAAACCGATTGGAACCGATCTGGGCCGGTTTGAGTCCGGTTTGAGCCGGTCAAAACCGGTTTGAGCCGGTCTGGCCTGGTTTGATATGGTCAAAACCCATATGAGTCCGGTTTCAGCCAGTGAAAACCGGTTTGAGATGTTCTGGTGCGGTTTGAGAAGGTTTGAGCCGGTCTGGTCTGGTGTGAGCCGATTTGAGCCCATCTGTTCCTGTTTGAGCAGGTCTGTTCCTGTTTGAGTCCGGTTTGAGCCGTTCAAAACCGTTTTGAGCCGGTCTAGTCAGGTTTGAGTCCTTTTTGAGCCAGTCAAAACAGGTTTGAGCCGGTCTGGTCCGGTTAGAGTGCAGTTTGAGCCAGTCAAAACCGGTTTCAGCCGGTGTGGCCTGGTTTGATCGGGTCAAAACACGTTTGACTCTGGTTTGAGCCCGTCAAAACTGGTTTGAGCCGTTTTGGTCCGGTTTGGGCCCGGTTTGAGCCGGTCAAAATTGGTTTGAGCCGGTCCGGCCTGGTTTGATCTGGTCAAAACCCGTTTGAGTCCGGATTGAGCCGGTCAAAACCGGTCTGAGCCGGTCTGGTCCGGTTTGTGTCCGGTTTGAGTCCGGTTTGTGCCGGTCTGGTGCAGTTTGAGCCGGTCAAAACCGGTTTGAGCCCGTCTCGTGCAGTTTGAGCCAGTCAAATCTGGTTTGAGCCGGTATAATACGGTCAAAACATGTTTGAGCCGGTCTGCTGGGATTTGAGTCCGGTTTGAAGCGCTAAAAACCGGTTTAAGTCCGGTTTGAGCCGGTCTGTTCCGTTCCGGTTTGAGTCCGGTTTAAGCCGATCAAAACCAGTTTGAGCCGGTCTGTTTCAGTTTGAGACGGTCAAAACCGGTTTGAGCCTGTCTAATACGGTCAAAAGAGGTTTGAGATTGTCTGGTCCCTTTTGAGTCCGGTTTCAGCCGTTCAAAACCGGTTTGAGCCGATCTGGTCTGGTTTGAACCGGTTTGAGCAGGTCTGGTCTAGTTTGAGAAGGTGAAAACCGGTTTGAGCCGGTCTGGTCCCGTTATAGTCCGGTTTGAGCCGGTTAAAACCGGTTTCAGCTGGTCTGGTTTGTTTTGAGCAGGTCTGATCCGGTTTGAGCCTCTCAAAACCGGTTGGAACCGGTCGGGGCCGGTTTGAGTCCGGTTTGAGCCGGTCCAAACCGGTTCGAGCCCGTGTGGCCTGGTTGGACCCGGTCAAAACACGTATGAGTCCGGATTGAGCCTGTGAAAACCGGTTTGAGATGTTCTGGTCTGGTTTCAGCCAGTTTGAGCTGGTCTGGTGTGGCTTGAGCCAGTTTTAGCCGGTCTCTTCCTGTTTGAGTCCGGTTTAGCAGATTAAAACCGTTTTGAGACGGTCTAGTCCGCTTTGAGTCTCGTTTCAGCCGATCAAAACCGGTTTGAGCCGGTCTGGTCCGGTTTGAGTCCGGTTTGACCCAGTCAAAACAGGTTTGAGCCGATCTGGTCCGGTTTGAGTCCGGTTTGAGCCGGTCAAAACTGGTTGGAGCCCGTCTGGCCTGTTTTGATCTGGTCAAAACCCGTTTGACACTGGTTTGAGCCGGTCAAAACTGGTTTGAACCGTTCTGGTCCGGTTTGATCCGGTTTGGGCCAATCTGGTCTGGTTTGAGCCTGTTCAAACCGGTTTTAGCTGGTCTGGTCCGGTTTGAGTCTGGTTTGAGCCGTTCAAAACCTGGTAGACCCGGTCTGGTCCGTAATGAGACGGTTAAAACCGGTTTGAGCCAGTCTAGGAGCCGGTCGTGTGCGGTTTGATACGGTTGTAGCCGGTCAAAACACGTTTGAGTCCGTTTTGAGCCGGTCTGGTCCGTTCTGGTTTGAGCCGGTCAAAACCTGTTTGAGCCAGTCTGCTCCAGTTTGAGTCCGGTTTGAGCCAGTCAAAACAGGTTTGAGCCGGTCTGGTCCGGTTTGAGTCCGGTTTGAGTCCGGTTTGTTCTGGTCTGGTCCAGTTTGAGCCGGTGAAAACCGGTTTGAGACCGTCTCATCCGGTTTGAGCTGGTCAAAACTGGTTTGAGCCAGTCTAATACGGTCAAAACATGTTTGAGCCAGTCTGCTCGGATTTGAGTCCGGTTTGAGACGGTAAAACCCGGTTTCAGTCCGGTTTGAGCCGGTCTTTTTGTTCCGGTTTGAGTCCGGTTTAGGCCGATCAAAACCGGTTTGAGCCGGTCTGATTCGGTTTGAGACGGTCAAAAGCGGTTTGAGTCGGGCTAATACGGTCAAAATAGGTTTGAGAGGGTCTGGTCCGGTTTGAGTCTGGTTTCAGGCTTTCAAAACCGGTTTGAGCCGGTCTGGTCTGGTTTGAACCGGTTTGAGCCTGTCTGGTCTGGTTTGAGAAGGGGAAAAACGGTATGAGCCGGTCTGGTCCCGTTATAGTCCGGTTTGAACCGGTTAAAACTGGTTTCAGCTGGTCTGGTTTGTTTTGAGCAGGTCTAGTGCGGTTTGAGCCTGTCAAAACTGGTTGGAAACGGTCGTGGCCGGTTTGAGCCCGTTTGAGCTGGTCTGGTCTAGTTTTAGCCGGTTTGAGCCGGTCTGTTCCTGCTTGAGCCGGTCTGTTCCAGTTTGAGTCCGATTTGAGCCGTTCAAAACCGGTATGATCCGGTCTGGTACGGTTTGAGTCTGGTTTGAGCCAGTCAAAAAAGGTTTGAGCTGGTCTGGTTCAGTTTGAGTCCGGTTTGAGCCGGTCAAAACCGGTTTGAGCCGGTCTGGCCTGATTTGATGTGGTCAAAACCCGTTTGACTCTGGTTTGAGCCGGTCAAACCTGGTTTGAGCCGTTCTGGTCCAGTTTGATACGGCTTGAGGCAGTCTGGTCTCGTTTGAGCCGGTTCAAACCAGTTTTACCCGGTCTGGTCCGGTTTGAGTCCGGTTTGATCCGTTCAAAACCTGGTAGACCCGGTCTGGTCCGTAATGAGACGGTTAAAACCGTTTTGAGCCAGTCTAAGAGCCGGTCGGGTGTGGTTTGATCCGGTTGGAGCCGGTCAAATCATGTTTGAGTCCGTTTTGAGGTGGTCTGGTCCGTTCCGGTTTGAGCCGGTCAAAACCGGATTCAGCCGGTCTGGGTCGTTTTGAGCCGGTCTGGTCCGGTTTGAGCCTGTCAAAACCGATTGGAACCGGTCTGGGCCGGTTTGAGTCCAGTTTGAGCCAGTCAAAACCGGTTTGAGCCGGTCTGGCCTGGTTTGATATGGTCAAAACCCATATGAGTCCGGTTTGAGCCAGTGAAAACCGGTTTGAGATGTTCTGGTCCGGTTTGAGAAGGTTTGAGCCGGTCTGGTGTGGTGTGAGCTGATTTGAGCCCACCTGTTCCTGTTTGAGCAGGTCTGTTCCTGTTTGAGTCCGGTTTGAGCCGTTCAATACCGTTTTGAGCCGGTCTAATCAGGTTTGAGTCCTTTTTGAGCCAGTCAAAACAGGTTTGAGCTGGTCTGGTCCGGTTAGAGTCCAGTTTGAGCCGGTCAAAACCGGTTTCAGCCGGTGTGGCCTGGTTTGATCTCGTCAAAACACGTTTGACTCTGGTTTGAGCCCGTCAAAACTGGTTTGAGCCGTTTTGGTCCGGTTTGAGCCCGGTTTGAGCCGGTCAAAATTGGTTTGAGCCGGTCCGGCCTGGTTTGATCTGGTCAAAACCCGTTTGAGTCCGGATTGTGCCGGTCAAAACCGGTCTGAGCCGGTCTGGTCTGGTTTGTGTCCGGGTTGAGTCCGGTTTGTGCCGGTCTGGTGCAGTTTGAGCCGGTCAAAACCGGTTTGAGCCCGTCTCGTGCGGTTTGAGCCAGTCAAATCTGGTTTGAGCCGGTATAATACGGTCAAAACATGTTTGAGCCGGTCTGCTCGGATTTGAGTCCGGTTTGAAGCGCTAAAAACCGGTTTAAGTCCGGTTTGAGCCGGTCTGTTCCGTTCCGGTTTGAGTCCGGTTTAAGCCGATCAAAACCAGTTTGAGCCGGTCTGTTTCAGTTTGAGACGTTCAAAACCGGTTTGAGCCTGTCTAATACGGTCAAAAGAGGTTTGAGATTGTCTGGTCCCTTTTGAGTCCGGTTTCAGCCGTTCAAAACCGGTTTGAGCCAATCTGGTCTGGTTTGAACTGGTTTGAGCAGGTCTGGTCTAGTTTGAGAAGGTGAAAACCGGTTTGAGCCGGTCTGGTCCCGTTATAGTCCGGTTTGAGCCGGTTAAAACCGGTTTCCGCTGGTCTGGTTTGTTTTGAGCAGGTCTGATCCGGTTTGAGCCTCTCAAAACCGGTTGGAACCGGTCGGGGCCGGTTTGAGTGCGGTTTGAGCCGGTCCAAACCGGTTCGAGCCCGTGTGGCCTGGTTTGACCCGGTCAAAACACGTATGAGTCCGGATTGAGCCTGTGAAAACCGGTTTGAGATGTTCTGGTCTTTTTTCAGCCAGTTTGAGCTGGTCTGGTGTGTCTTGAGCCAGTTTTAGCCGGTCTCTTCCTGTTTGAGTCCGGTTTAGCAGTTCAAAACCGTTTTGAGACGGTCTAGTCCGCTTTGAGTCTGGTTTCAGCCGATCAAAAACGGTTTGAGCCGGTCTGGTCCGGTTTGAGTCCGGTTTGACCCAGTCAAAACAGGTTTGAGCCGATCTGGTCCGGTTTGAGTCCGATTTGAGCCGGTCAAAACTGGTTGGAGCCCGTCTGGCCTGTTTTGATCTGGTCAAAACCCGTTTGACACTGGTTTGAGCCGGTCAAACCTGGTTTGAACCGTTCTGGTCCGGTTTGAACCGGTTTGGGCCTGCCTGGTCTGGTTTGAGCCGGTTCAAACCGGTTTTAGCTGGTCTGGTCCGGTTTGAGTCCGGTTTGAGCCGTTCAAAACCTGGTAGACCCTGTCTGGTCCGTAATGAGACGGTTAAAACCGGTTTGAGCCAGTCTAAGAGCCGGTCGGGTGCGGTTTGATACAGTTGGAGCCGGTCAAACACGTTTGAGTCCGTTTTGAGCCGGTCTGGTCCGTTCTGGTTTGAGCCGGTCAAAACCTGTTTGAGCCAGTCTGCTCCAGTTTGAGTCCGGTTTGAGCCAGTCAAAACAGGTTTGAGCCGGTCTGGTCCGGTTTGAGTCCGGTTTGAGTCCGGTTTGTTCCGGTCTGGTCCAGTTTGAGCCGGTGAAAACCGGTTTGAGACCGTCTCATCCGGTTTGAGCTGGTCAAAACTGGTTTGAGTCAGTCTAATACGGTCAAAACATGTTTGAGCCGGTCTGCTCGGATTTGAGTCCGGTTTGAGGCGGTAAAACCCGGTTTCAGTCCGGTTTGAGCCGGTCTTTTCCGTTCCGGTTTGAGTCCGTTTTAAGCCGATCAAAACCGGTTTGAGCCGGTCTGATTCGGTTTGAGACGGTCAAAAGCGGTTTGAGTCGGGCTAATACGGTCAAAATAGGTTTGAGAGCGTCTGGTCCGGTTTGAGTCTGGTTTCAGCCGTTCAAAACCGGTTTGAGCCGGTCTGGTCTGGTTTGAACCGGTTTGAGACTGTCTGGTCTGGTTTGAGAAGGGGAAAAACGGTATGAGCCGGTCTGGTCCCGTTATAGTCCGGTTTGAACCGGTTAAAACTGATTTCAGCTGGTCTGGTTTGTTTTGAGCAGGTCTAGTCCGGTTTGAGCCTGTCAAAACTGGTTGGAAACGGTCGTGGCCGGTTTGAGCCCGTTTGAGCTTGTCTGGTCTAGTTTTAGCCGGTTTGAGCCGGTCTGTTCCTGCTTGAGCCGGTCTGTTCCAATTTGAGTCCGATTTGAGCCGTTCAAAACCGGTATGAGCCGGTCTGGTACGGTTTGAGTCTGGTTTGAGCCAGTCAAAAAAGCTTTGAGCTGGTCTGGTTCGGTTTGAGTCCGGTTTGAGCCGGTCAAAACCGGTTTGAGCCGGTCTGGCCTGATTTGATCTGGTCAAAACCCGTTTGACTCTGGTTTGAGCCGGTCAAAACTGGTTTGAGCCGTTCTGGTCCGGTTTGATACGGCTTGAGGCAGTCTGGTCTCGTTTGAGCCGGTTCAAACCAGTTTTAGCCGGTCTGGTCCGGTTTGAGTCCGGTTTGAGCCGTTCAAAACCTGGTAGACCCGGTCTGGTCCGTAATGAGACGGTTAAAACCGGTTTGAGCCAGTCTAAGAGCCGGTCGGGTGTGGTTTGATCCGGTTGGAGCCGGTCAAATCATGTTTGAGTCCGTTTTGAGGTGGTCTGGTCCGTTCCGGTTTGAGCCGGTCAAAACCTGTTTGAGCCGGTCTGGCCTGGTTTGACCCGGTTTGAGCCGGTCCGGTCAGGTTTTAGTCCGGTTTGAGCCGGTCAAAACCGGATTCAGCCAGTCTGGTTCGTTTTGAGCCGGTCTGGTCCGGTTTGAGCCTGTCAAAACCGAGTTGAACCGGTCTGGGCCGGTTTGAGTCAGGTTTGAGCCGGTCAAAACCGGTTTGAGCCAGTCTGGCCTGGTTTGATATGGTCAAAACCCATAAGAGTCCGGATTGAGCCAGTGAAAACCGGTTTGAGATGTTCTGGTCCGGTTTGAGAAGGTTTGAGCCGGTCTGGTGTGGGGTGAGCCGATTTGAGCCCACCTGTTCCTGTTTGAGCAGGTCTGTTCCTGTTTGAGTCCGGTTTGAGCCGTTCAAAACCGATTTGAGCCGGTCTAATCAGGTTTGAGTCCTTTTTGAGCCAGTCAAAACAGGTTTGAGCCGGTCTGGTCCGGTTAGAGTCCAGTTTGAGCCGGTCAAAACCGGTTTCAGCAGGTGTGGCCTGGTTTGATCTGGTCAAAACACGTTTGACTCTGGTTTGAGCCCGTCAAAACTGGTTTGAGCTGTTTTGGTCCGGTTTGAGCCCGATTTGAGCCGGTCAAAATTGGTTTGAGCCGGTCTGGCCTGGTTTAATCTGGTCAAAACCCGTTTGAGTCCGGATTGAGCCGGTCAAAACCGGTCTGAGCCGGTCTGGTCCGGTTTGTGTCCGGTTTAAGTCCGGTTTGTGCCGGTCTGGTGCAGTTTGAGCCGGTCAAAACCGGTTTGAGCCCGTCTCGTGCGGTTTGAGCCAGTCAAATCTGGTTTGAGCCGGTATAATACGGTCAAAACATGTTTGAGCCGGTCTGCTCGGATTTGAGTCCGGTTTGAAGCGTTAAAAACCGGTTTAAGTCCGGTTTGAGCCGGTCTGTTCCGTTCCAGTTTGAGTCCGGTTTAAGCCGATCAAAACCAGTTTGAGCCGGTCTGTTTCAGTTTGAGACGGTCAAAACCGGTTTGAGCCTGTCTAATACGGTCAAAAGAGGTTTGAGATTGTCTGTTCCCTTTTGAGTCCGGTTTCAGCCGTTCAAAACCGGTTTGAGCCGATCTGGTCTGGTTTGAACCGGTTTGAGCAGGTCTGGTCCAGTTTGAGAAGGTGAAAACCGGTTTGAGCCGGTCTGGTCTCGTTATAGTCCGGTTTGAGCCAGTTAAAACCGGTTTCAGCTGGTCTGGTTTGTTTTGAGCAGGTCTGATCCGGTTTGAGCCTCTCAAAACCGGTTGGAACCGGTCGGGGCCGGTTTGAGTCCGGTTTGAGCCAGTCCAAACCGGTTCGAGCCCTTTTGGCCTGGTTTGACCCGGTCAAAACACGTATGAGTCCGTATTGAGCCTGTGAAAACCGGTTTGAGATGTTCTGGTCTGGTTTCAGCCAGTTTGAGCTGGTCTGGTGTGGCTTGAGCCAGTTTTAGCCGGTCTCTTCCTGTTTGAGTACGGTTTAGCAGTTCAAAACCGTTTTGAGACGGTCTAGTCCGCTTTGAGTCTGGTTTCAGCTGATCAAAACCGGTTTGAGCCGGTCTGGTCCGTTTTGAGTCCGGTTTGACCCAGTCAAAACAGGTTTGAGCCGATCTGGTCCGGTTTGAGTCCGGTTTGAGCCGGTCAAAACTGGTTGGAGCCCGTCTGGCCTGTTTTGATCTGGTCAAAACCCGTTTGACACTGGTTTGAGCCGGTCAAAACTGGTTTGAACCGTTCTGGTCCGGTTTGATCCGGTTTGGGCCTGTCTGGTCTGGTTTGAGCCGGTTCAAACCGGTTTTAGCTGGTCTGGTCCGGTTTGAGTCTGGTTTGAGCCGTTCAAAACCTGGTAGACCCGGTCTGGTCCGTAATGAGACGGTTAAAACCGGTTTGAGCCAGTCTAAGAGCAGATCTGGTGCGGTTTGATATGGTTGGATCCGGTCAAAACACGTTTGAGTCCGTTTTTAGCCGGTCTGGTCCGTTCTGGTTTGAGCCGGTCAAAACCTGTTTGAGCCAGTCTGCTCCAGTTTGAGTCCGGTTTGAGTCCGGTTTGTACCGGTCTGGTCCAGTTTGAGCTGGTGAAAACCGGTTTGAGACCGTCTCATCCGGTTTGAGCTGGTCAAAACTGGTTTGAGCCAGTCTAATACGGTCAAAACATATTTGAGCCGGTCTGCTCGGATTTGAGTCCGGTTTGAGACGGTAAAACCCGGTTTCAGTCCGGTTTGAGCCGGTCTTTTCCGTTCCGGTTTGAGTCCGGTTTAAGCCGATCAAAACCGGTTTGAGCCGGTCTGATTCGGTTTGAGACGGTCAAAAGCGGTTTGAGTCGGGCTAATACGGTCAAAATAGGTTTGAGAAGGTCTGGTCCGGTTTGAGTCTGGTTTCAGCCGTTCAAAACCGGTTTGAGCCGGTCTGGTCTGGTTTGAACCGGTTTGAGCCTGTCTGGTCTGGTTTGAGAAGGGGAAAAACGGTATGAGCCGGTCTGGTCCCGTTATAGTCCGGTTTGAACCGGTTAAAACTGGTTTCAGCTGGTCTGGTTTGTTTTGAGCAGGTCTAGTCCGGTTTGAGCCTGTCAAAACTGGTTGGAAATGGTCGTGGCCGGTTTGAGCCCGTTTGAGCTGGTCTGGTCTAGTTTTAGCCGGTTTGAGCCGGTCTGTTCCTGCTTGAGCCGGTCTGTTCCAGTTTGAGTCCGATTTGAGCCGTTCAAAACCGGTATGAGCCGGTCTGGTACGGTTTGAGTCTGGTTTGAGCCAGTCAAAAAAGCTTTGAGCTGGTCTGGTTCGGTTTGAGTCCGGTTTGAGCCGGTCAAAACCGGTTTGAGCCGGTCTGGCCTGATTTGATCTGGTCAAAACCCGTTTGACTCTGGTTTGAGCCGGTCAAAACTGGTTTGAGCCGTTCTGGTCCGGTTTGATACGGCTTGAGGCAGTCTGGTCTCGTTTGAGCTGGTTCGAACCAGTTTTAGCCGGTCTGGTCCGGTTTGAGTCCGGTTTGAGCCGTTCAAAACCTGGTAGACCCGGTCTGGTGCGTAATGAGACGGTTAAAACCGGTTTGAGCCAGTCTAAGAGCCGGTCGGGTGTGGTTTGATCCGGTTGGAGCCGGTCAAATCATGTTTGAGTCCGTTTTGAGGTGGTCTGGTCCGTTCCGGTTTGAGCCGGTCAAAACCGGTTTGAGCCGGTCTGGCCTGGTTTGATATGGTCAAAACCCATATGAGTCCGGTTTGAGCCAGTGAAAACCGGTTTGAGATGTTCTGGTCCGGTTTGAGAAGGTTTGAGCCGGTCTGGTCTGGTGTGAGCCGATTTGAGCCCATCTGTTCCTGTTTGAGCCGGTCTGTTCATGTTTGAGTCCGGTTTGAGCCGTTCAAAACCGTTTTGAGCCGGTCTAGTCAGGTTTGAGTCCTTTTTGAGCCAGTCAAAACAGGTTTGAGCCGGTCTGGTCCGGTTAGAGTCCAGTTTGAGCCGGTCAAAACCGGTTTCAGCCGGTGTGGCCTGGTTTGATCTGGTCAAAACACGTTTGACTCTGGTTTGAGCCCGTCAAAACTGGTTTGAGCCGTTTTGGTCTGGTTTGAGCCCGGTTTGAGCCGGTCAAAATTGGTTTGAGCCGGTCCGGCCTGGTTTGATCTGGTCAAAACCCGTTTGAGTCCGGATTGAGCCGGTCAAAACCGGTCTGAGCCGGTCTGGTCCGGTTTGTGTCCGGTTTGAGTCCGGTTTGTGCCGGTCTGGTGCAGTTTGAGCCGGTCAAAACCGGTTTGAGCCCGTCTCGTGCGGTTTGAGCCAGTCAAATCTGGTTTGAGCCGGTATAATACGGTCAAAACATATTTGAGCCAGTCTGCTGGGTTTTGAGTCCGGTTTGAAGCGCTAAAAACCGGTTTAAGTTCGGTTTGAGCCGGTCTGTTCCGTTCCGGTTTGAGTCCGTTTTAAGCCGATCAAAACCAGTTTGAGCCGGTCTGTTTCAGTTTGAGACGGTCAAAACAGGTTTGAGCCTGTCTAATACGGTCAAAAGAGGTTTGAGATTGTCTGGTCCCTTTTGAGTCCGGTTTCAGCCGTTCAAAACCGGTTTGAGCCGATCTGGTCTGGTTTGAACCGGTTTGAGCAGGTCTGGTCTAGTTTGAGAAGGTGAAAACCCGTTTGAGCCGGTCTGGTCCCGTTATAGTCCGGTTTGAGCCGGTTAAAACCGGTTTCAGCTGGTCTGGTTTGTTTTGAGCAGGTCTGATCCGGTTTGAGCCTCTCAAAACCGGTTGGAACCGGTCGGGGCCGGTTTGAGTGCGGTTTGAGCCGGTCCAAACCGGTTCGAGCCCGTGTGGCCTGGTTTGACCCGGTCAAAACACGTATGAGTCCGGATTGAGCCTGTGAAAACCGGTTTGAGATGTTCTGGTCTGGTTTCAGCCAGTTTGAGCTGGTCTGGTGTGGCTTGAGCAAGTTTTAGCCGGTCTCTTTATGTTTGAGTCCGGTTTAGGAGTTTAAAACCGTTTTGAGACGGTCTAGTCCGCTTTGAGTCTGGTTTCAGCCGATCAAAACCGGTTTGAGCCGGTCTGGTCCGGTTTGAGTCCGGTTTGACCCAGTCAAAACAGGTTTGAGCCGATCTGGTCCGGTTTGAGTCCGGTTTGAGCCGGTCAAAACTGGTTGGAGCCCGTCTGGCCTGTTTTGATCTGGTAAAAACCCGTTTGACACTGGTTTGAGCCGGTCAAAACTGGTTTGAACCGTTCTGGTGCGGTTTGATCCGGTTTGGGCCAGTCTGGTCTGGTTTGAGCCTGTTCAAACCGGTTTTAGCTGGTCTGGTCCGGTTTGAGTCTGGTTTGAGCCGTTCAAAACCTGGTAGACCCGGTCTGGTCCGTAATGAGACGGTTAAAACCGGTTTGAGCCAGTCTAAGAGCCGGTCGGGTGCGGTTTGATACGGTTGGAGCCGGTCAAAACACGTTTGAGTCCGTTTTGAGTCGGTCTGGTCCGTTCTGGTTTGAGCCGGTCAAAACCTGTTTGAGCCAGTCTGCTCCAGTTTGAGTCCGGTTTGAGCCAGTCAAAACAGTTTTGAGCCGGTCTGGTCCGGTTTGAGTCCGGTTTGAGTCCGGTTTTTTCCGGTCTGGTCCAGTTTGAGCCGGTGAAAACCGGTTTGAGACCGTCTCATCCGGTTTGAGCTGGTCAAAACTGGTTTGAGCCAGTCTAATACGGTCAAAACATGTTTGAGCCGGTCTGCTCGGATTTGAGTCCGGTTTGAGGCGGTAAAACCCGGTTTCAGTCCGGTTTGAGCCGGTCTTTTCCGTTCCGGTTTGAGTCCGGTTTAAGCCGATCAAAACCGGTTTGAGCCGGTCTGATTCAGTTTGAGACGGTCAAAAGCGGTTTGAGTCGGGCTAATACGGTCAAAATAGGTTTGAGAGGGTCTGGTCCGGTTTGAGTCTGGTTTCAGCCGTTCAAAAACCGGTTTGAGCCGGTCTGGTCTGGTTTGAACCGGTTTGAGCCTGTCTGGTCTGGTTTGAGAAGGGGAAAAACGGTATGAGCCGGTCTGGTCCCGTTATAGTCCGGTTTGAACCGGTTAAAACTGGTTTCAGCTGGTCTGGTTTGTTTTGAGCAGGTCTAGTCCGGTTTGAGCCTGTCAAAACTGGTTGGAAACGGTCGTGGCCGGTTTGAGCCCGTTTGAGCTGGTCTGGTCTAGTTTTAGCCGGTTTGAGCCGGTCTGTTCCTGCTTGAGCCGGTCTGTTCCAGTTTGAGTCCGATTTGAGCCGTTCAAAACCGGTATGAGCCGGTCTGGTACGGTTTGAGTCTGGTTTGAGCCAGTCAAAAAAGCTTTGAGCTGGTCTGGTTCGGTTTGAGTCCGGTTTGAGCCGGTCAAAACCGGTTTGAGCCGGTCTGGCCTGATTTGATCTGGTCAAAACCCGTTTGACTCTGGTTTGAGCCGGTCAAAACTGGTTTGAGCCGTTCTGGTCCGGTTTGATACGGCTTGAGGCAGTCTGGTCTCGTTTTAGCTGGTTCGAACCAGTTTTAGCCGGTCTGGTCCGGTTTGAGTCCGGTTTGAGCCGTTCAAAACCTGGTAGACCCGGTCTGGTGCGTAATGAGACGGTTAAAACCGGTTTGAGCCAGTCTAAGAGCCGGTCGGGTGTGGTTTGATCCGGTTGGAGCCGGTCAAATCATGTTTGAGTCCGTTTTGAGGTGGTCTGGTCCGTTCCGGTTTGAGCCAGTCAAAACCGGTTTGAGCCGGTCTGGCCTGGTTTGATATGGTCAAAACCCATATGAGTCCGGTTTGAGCCAGTGAAAACCGGTTTGAGATGTTCTGGTCCGGTTTGAGAAGGTTTGAGCCGGTCTGGTCTGTTGTGAGCCGATTTGAGCCCATCTGTTCCTGTTTGAGCCGGTCTGTTCATGTTTGAGTCCAGTTTGAGCCGTTCAAAACCGTTTTGAGCCGGTCTAGTCAGGTTTGAGTCCTTTTTGAGCCAGTCAAAACAGGTTTGAGCCGGTCTGGTCCGGTTAGAGTCCAGTTTGAGCCGGTCAAAACCGGTTTCAGCCGGTGTGGCCTGGTTTGATCTGGTCAAAACACGTTTGACTCTGGTTTGAGCCCGTCAAAACGGGTTTGAGCCGTTTTGGTCCGGTTTGAGCCCGGTTTGAGCCGGTCAAAATTGGTTTGAGCAGGTCCGGCCTGGTTTGATCTGGTCAAAACCCGTTTGAGTCCGGATTGAGCCGGTCAAAACCGGTCTGAGCCGGTCTGGTCCGGTTTGTGTCCGGTTTGAGTCCGGTTTGTGCCGGTCTGGTGCAGTTTGAGCCGGTCAAAACCGGTTTGAGCCCGTCTCGTGCGGTTTGAGCCAGTCAAATCTGGTTTGAGCCGGTATAATACGGTCAAAACATATTTGAGCCAGTCTGCTGGGTTTTGAGTCCGGTTTGAAGCGCTAAAAACCGGTTTAAGTTCGGTTTGAGCCGGTCTGTTCCGTTCCGGTTTGAGTCCGTTTTAAGCCGATCAAAACCAGTTTGAGCCGGTCTGTTTCAGTTTGAGACGGTCAAAACAGGTTTGAGCCTGTCTAATACGGTCAAAAGAGGTTTGAGATTGTCTGGTCCCTTTTGAGTCCGGTTTCAGCCGTTCAAAACCGGTTTGAGCCGATCTGGTCTGGTTTGAACCGGTTTGAGCAGGTCTGGTCTAGTTTGAGAAGGTGAAAACCCGTTTGAGCCGGTCTGGTCCCGTTATAGTCCGGTTTGAGCCGGTTAAAACCGGTTTCAGCTGGTCTGGTTTGTTTTGAGCAGGTCTGATCCGGTTTGAGCCTCTCAAAACCGGTTGGAACCGGTCAGGGCCGGTTTGAGTCTGGTTTGAGCCGGTCCAAACCGGTTCGAGCCCGTGTGGCCTGGTTTGACCCGGTCAAAACACGTATGAGTCCGGATTGAGCCTGTGAAAACCGGTTTGAGATGTTCTGGTCTGGTTTCAGCCAGTTTGAGCTGGTCTGGTGTGGCTTGAGCAAGTTTTAGCCGGTCTCTTTATGTTTGAGTCCGGTTTAGGAGTTTAAAACCGTTTTGAGACGGTCTAGTCCGCTTTGAGTCTGGTTTCAGCCGATCAAAACCGGTTTGAGCCGGTCTGGTCCGGTTTGAGTCCGGTTTGACCCAGTCAAAACAGGTTTGAGCCGATCTGGTCCGGTTTGAGTCCGGTTTGAGCCGGTCAAAACTGGTTGGAGCCCGTCTGGCCTGTTTTGATCTGGTAAAAACCCGTTTGACACTGGTTTGAGCCGGTCAAAACTGGTTTGAACCGTTCTGGTGCGGTTTGATCCGGTTTGGGCCAGTCTGGTCTGGTTTGAGCCTGTTCAAACCGGTTTTAGCTGGTCTGGTCCGGTTTGAGTCTGGTTTGAGCCGTTCAAAACCTGGTAGACCCGGTCTGGTCCGTAATGAGACGGTTAAAACCGGTTTGAGCCAGTCTAAGAGCCGGTCGGGTGCGGTTTGATACGGTTGGAGCCGGTCAAAACACGTTTGAGTCCGTTTTGAGCCGGTCTGGTCCGTTCTGGTTTGAGCCGGTCAAAACCTGTTTGAGCCAGTCTGCTCCAGTTTGAGTCCGGTTTGAGTCCGGTTTGTTCCGGTCTGGTCCAGTTTGAGCTGGTGAAAACCGGTTTGAGACCGTCTCATCCGGTTTGAGCTGGTCAAAACTGGTTTGAGCCAGTCTAATACGGTCAAAACATGTTTGAGCCGGTCTGCTCGGATTTGAGTCCGGTTTGAGGCGGTAAAACCTGGTTTCAGTCCGGTTTGAGCCGGTCTTTTCCGCTCCGGTTTGAGTCCGGTTTAAGCCGATCAAAACCGGTTTGAGCCGGTCTGATTCGGTTTGAGACGGTCAAAAGCGGTTTGAGTCGGGCTAATACGGTCAAAATAGGTTTGAGGGGTCTGGTCCGGTTTGATTCTGGTTTCAGCCGTTCAAAACCGGTTTGAGCCGGTCTGGTCTGGTTTGAACCGGTTTGAGCCTGTCTGGTCTGGTTTGAGAAGGGGAAAAACGGTATGAGCCGTTCTGGCCCCTTTATAGTCCGGTTTGAACCGGTTAAAACTGGTTTCAGCTGGTCTGGTTTGTTTTGAGCAGGTCTAGTCCGGTTTGAGCCTGTCAAAACTGGTTGGAAACGGTCGTGGCCGGTTTGAGCCCGTTTGAGCTGGTCTGGTCTAGTTTTAGCCGGTTTGAGCCGGTCTGTACCTGCTTGAGCCGGTCTGTTCCAGTTTGAGTCCGATTTGAGCCGTTCAAAACCGGTATGAGCCGGTCTGGTACGGTTTGAGTCTGGTTTGAGCCAGTCAAAAAAGCTTTGAGCTGGTCTGGTTCGGTTTGAGTCCGGTTTGAGCCGGTCAAAACCGGTTTGAGCCGGTCTGGCCTGATTTGATCTGGTCAAAACCCGTTTGACTCTGGTTTGAGCCGGTCAAAACTGGTTTGAGCCGTTCTGGTCCGGTTTGATACGGCTTGAGACAGTCTGGTCTCGTTTGAGCCGGTTCAAACCAGTTTTAGCCGTTCTGGTCCGGTTTGAGTCCGGTTTGAGCCGTTCAAAACCTGGTAGACGCGGTCTGGTCCGTAATGAGACGGTTAAAACCGGTTTGGGCCAGTCTAAGAGCCGGTCAGGTGCGGTTTGATACGGTTGGAGCCGGTCAAATCATGTTTGAGTCCGTTTTGAGGTGGTCTGGTCCGTTCCGGTTTGAGCCGGTCAAAACCTGTTTGAGCCGGTCTGGCCTGGTTTGACCCGGTTTGAGCCGGTCCGGTCAGGTTTTAGTCCGGTTTGAGCCGGTCAAAACCGCTTCCAGCCGGTCTGGTTCGTTTTGAGCCGGTCTGGTCCGGTTTGAGCCTGTCAAAACCGATTGGAACCGGTCTGGGCCGGTTTGAGTCCGGTTTGAGCCGGTCAAAACCGGTTTGAGCCGGTCTGGCCTGGTTTGATATGGTCAAAACCCATATGAGTCCGGTTTGAGCCAGTGAAAACCGGTTTGAGATGTTCTGGTCCGGTTTGAGAAGGTTTGAGCCGGTCTGGTCTGGTGTGAGCCGATTTGAGCCCATCTGTTCCTGTTTGAGCCGCTCTGTTCATGTTTGAGTCCGGTTTGAGCCGTTCAAAACCGTTTTGAGCCGGTCTAGTCAGGTTTGAGTCCTTTTTGAGCCAGTCAAAACAGGTTTGAGCCGATCTGGTCCGGTTAGAGTCCAGTTTGAGCCGGTCAAAACCGGTTTCAGCCGGTGTGGCCTGCTTTGATCTGGTCAAAACACGTTTGTCTCTGGTTTGAGCCCATCAAAACTGGTTTGAGCCGTTTTGGTCCTGTTTGAGCCCGGTTTGAGCCGGTCAAAATTGGTTTGAGCCGGTCCGGCCTGGTTTGATCTGGTCAAAACCCGGTTGAGTCCGGATTGAGCCGGTCAAAACCGGTCTGAGCCGGTCTGGTCCGGTTTGTGTCCGGTTTGAGTCCGGTTTGTGCCGCTCTGGTGCAGTTTGAGCCGGTCAAAACCGGTTTGAGCCCGTCTCGTGCGGTTTGAGCCAGTCAAATCTGGTTTGAGCCGGTATAATACGGTCAAAACATGTTTGAGCCGGTCTGCTCGGATTTGAATCCGGTTTGAAGCGCTAAAAACCGGTTTAAGTCCGGTTTGAGCCGGTCTGTTCCGTTCCGGTTTGAGTCCGGTTTAAGCCGATCAAAACCAGTTTGAGCCGGTCTGTTTCTGTTTGAGACGGTCAAAACCGGTTTGAGCCTGTCTAATACGGTCAAAAGAGGTTTGAGATTGTCTGGTCCCTTTTGAGTCCGGTTTCAGCCATTCAAAACCGGTTTGAGCCGATCTGGTCTGGTTTGAACCGGTTTGAGCAGGTTTGGTCTAGTTTGAGAAGGTGAAAACCGGTTTGAGCCGGTCTGGTCCCGTTATAGTCCGGTTTGAGCCGGTTAAAACCGGTTTCAGCTGGTCTGGTTTGTTTTGAGCAGGTCTGATCCGGTTTGAGCCTCTCAAAACCGGTTGGAACCGGTCGGGGCCGGATTGAGTCCTGTTTGAGACGGTCCAAACCGGTTTGAGCCCGTGTGGCCTGGTTTGACCCGGTCAAAACACGTATGAGTCCGGATTGAGCCTGTGAAAACCGCTTTGAGATGTTCTGGTCTGGTTTCAGACAGTTTGAGCTGGTCTGGTGGGGCTTGAGCCAGTTTTAGCCGGTCTCTTCCTGTTTGAGTCCGGTTTAGCAGTTCAAAACCGTTTTGAGACGGTCTAGTCCGCTTTGAGTCTGGTTTCAGCCGATCAAAATCGGTTTGAGCCGGTCTGGTCCGGTTTGAGTCCGGTTTGACCCAGTCAAAACAGGTTTGAGCCGATCTGGTCCGGTTTGAGTCCGGTTTGAGCCGGTCAAAACTGGTTGGAGCCCGTCTGGCCTGTTTTGATCTGGTAAAAACCCGTTTGACACTGGTTTGAGCCGGTCAAAATTGGTTTGAACCGTTCTGGTCCGGTTTGATCCGGTTTGGGCCTGTCTGGTCTGGTTTGAGCCGGTTCAAACCGGTTTTAGCTGGTCTGGTCCGGTTTGAGTCTGGTTTGAGCCGTTCAAAACCTGGTAGACCCGGTCTGGTCCGTAATGAGACAGTTAAAACGGGTTTGAACCAGTCTAAGAGCAGATCTGGTGCGGTTTGATACGGTTGGAGCCGGTCAAAACACGTTTGTGTCCGTTTTGAGCCGGTCTGGTACGTTCTGGTTTGAGCCGGTCAAAACCTGTTTGAGCCAGTCTGCTCCAGTTTGAGTCCGGTTTGAGTCCGGTTTGTTCCGGTCTGGTCCAGTTTGAGCCGGTGAAAACCGGTTTGAGACCGTCTCATCTGGTTTGATCTGGTCAAAACTGGTTTGAGCCAGTCTAATACGGTCAAAACATGTTTGAGCCGGTCTGCTCGGATTTGAGTCTGGTTTGAGGCGGTAAAACCCGGTTTCAGTCCGGTTTGAGCTGGTCTTTTCCGTTCCGGTTTGAGTCCGGTTTAAGCCGATCAAAACCGGTTTGAGCCGGTCTGATTCGGTTTGAGACGGTCAAAAGCGGTTTGAGTCGGGCTAATACGGTCAAAATAGGTTTGAGAGGGTCTGGTCCGGTTTGAGTCTGGTTTCAGCCGTTCAAAACCGGTTTGAGCCGGTCTGGTCTGGTTTGAACCGGTTTGAGCCTGTCTGGTCTGGTTTGAGAAGGGGAAAAACGGTATGAGCCGTTCTGGCCCCTTTATAGTCCGGTTTGAACCGGTTAAAACTGTTTTCAGCTGGTCTGGTTTGTTTTGAGCAGGTCTAGTCCGGTTTGAGCCTGTCAAAACTGGTTGGAAACGGTCGTGGCCGGTTTGAGCCCGTTTGAGCTGGTCTGGTCTAGTTTTAGCCGGTTTGAGCCGGTCTGTTCCTGCTTGAGCCGGTCTGTTCCAGTTTGAGTCCGATTTGAGCCATTCAAAACTGGTATGAGCCGGTCTGGTACGGTTTGAGTCTGGTTTGAGCCAGTCAAAAAAGCTTTGAGCTGGTCTGGTTCGGTTTGAGTCCGGTTTGAGCCGGTCAAAACCGGTTTGAGCCGGTCTGGCCTGATTTGATCTGGTCAAAACCCGTTTGACTCTGGTTTGAGCCGGTCAAAACTGGTTTGAGCCGTTCTGGTCCGGTTGGATACGGCTTGAGGCAGTCTGGTCTCGTTTGAGCCGGTTCAAACCAGTTTTAGCCGGTCTGGTCCGGTTTGAGTCCGGTTTGAGCCGTTCAAAACCTGGTAGACCCGGTCTGGTCCGTAATGAGACGCTTAAAACCGGTTTGAGCCAGTCTAAGAGCCGGTCGGGTGTGGTTTGATCCGGTTGGAGCCGGTCAAATCATGTTTGAGTCCGTTTTGAGGTGGTCTGGTCCGTTCCGGTTTGAGCCGGTCAAAACCTGTTTGAGCCGGTCTGGCCTGGTTTGACCCGGTTTGAGCCGGTCAAAACCGGATTCAGTCGGTCTGGTTCGTTTTGAGCCGGTCTGGTCCGGTTTGAGCCTGTGAAATCCGATTGGAACCGGTCTGGGCCGGTTTGAGTCCGGTTTGAGCCGGTCAAAACCGGTTTGAGCCGGTCTGGCCTGGTTTGATATGGTCAAAACCCATATGAGTCCGGTTTGAGCCAGTGAAAACCGGTTTGAGATATTCTGGTTTGGTTTGAGAAGGTTTGAGCCGGTCTGGTCTGGTGTGAGCCGATTTGAGCCCATCTGTTCCTGTTTGAGCAGGTCTGTTCCTGTTTGAGTCCGGTTTGAGCCGTTCAAAACCGTTTTGAGCCAGTCTAGTCAGGTTTGAGTCCTTTTTGAGCCAGTCAAACAGGTTTGAGCCGGTCTGGTCCGGTTAGGGTCCAGTTTGAGCCGGTCAAATCCGGTTTCAGCCGGTGTGGCCTGGTTTGATCTGGTCAAAACACGTTTGACTCTGGTTTGAGCCCGTCAAAACTGGTTTGAGCCATTTTGGTCCGGTTTGAGCCCGGTTTGAGCTGGTCAAAATTGGTTTGAGCCGGTCCGGCCTGGTTTGATCTGGTCAAAACCCGTTTGAGTCCGGATTGAGCCGGTCAAAACCGGTCTGAGCCAGTCTGGTCCGGTTTGTGTCCGGTTTTGAGTCCGGTTTGTGCCGGTCTGGTGCAGTTTGAGCCGGTCAAAACCGGTTTGAGCCCGTCTCGTGTGGTTTGAGCCAGTCAAATCTGGTTTGAGCCGGTATAATACGGTCAAAACATGTTTGAGCCGGTCTGCTCGGATTTGAGTCCGGTTTGAAGCGCTAAAAACCGGTTTAAGTCCAGTTTGAGCCGGTCTGTTCCGTTCCGGTTTGAGTCCGGTTTAAGCCGATCAAAACCGGTTTGAGCCGGTCTGATTCGGTTCGAGACGGTCAAAAGCGGTTTGAGTCGGGCTAATACGTTCAAAATAGGTTTGAGAGGGTCTGCTCCGGTTTGAGTCTGGTTTCAGCCGTTCAAAACCGGTTTGAGCCGGTCTGGTCTGGTTTGAACCGGTTTGAGCCTGTCTGGTCTGGTTTGAGAAGGGGAAAAACGGTATGAGCCGGTCTGGTCCCGTTATAGTCCGGTTTGAACCGGTTAAAACTGGTTTCAGCTGGTCTGCTTTGTTTTGAGCAGGTCTAGTCCGGTTTGAGCCTGTCAAAACTGGTTGGAAACGGTCGTGGCCGGTTTGAGCCCGTTTGAGCTGGTCTGGTCTAGTTTTAGCCGGTTTGAGCCGGTCTGTTCCTGCTTGAGCCGGTCTGTTCCAGTTTGAGTCCGATTTGAGCCGTTCAAAACCGGTATGAGCCGGTCTGGTACGGTTTGAGTCTGGTTTGAGCCAGTCAAAAAAGCTTTGAGCTGGTCTGGTTCGGTTTGAGTCCGGTTTGAGCCGGTCAAAACCGGTTTGAGCCTGTCTGGCCTGGTTTGATGTGGACAAAACCCGTTTGACTCTGGTTTGAGCCAGTCAAAACTGGTTTGAGCCGTTCTGGTCCGGTTTGATACGGCTTGAGGCAGTCTGGTCTCATTTGAGCCGGTTCAAACCAGTTTTAGCCGGTCAGGTCCGGTTTGAGTCCGGTTTGAGCCGTTCAAAACCTGGTAGACCCGGTCTGGTCTGTAATGAGACGGTTAAACTGGTTTGAGCCAGTCTAGGAGCCAGTCCGCTCAGGTTTTAGTCCGGTTTGAGCCGTTTTAAAACCGGATTCAGCCGGTCTGGTTCGTTTTGAGCCGGTCTGGTCCGGTTTGAGCCTGTCAAAACCGATTGGAACCGGTCTGGGTCGGTTTGAGTCCGGTTTGAGCCGGTCAAAACCGGTTTGAGCCGATCTGGCCTGGTTTGATATGGTCAAAACCCATATGAGTCCGGTTTGAGCCAGTGAAAACCGGTTTGAGATGTTCTGGTCCGGTTTGAGAAGGTTTGAGCCGGTCTGGTCTGGTGTGAGCCGATTTGAGCCCATCTGTTCCTGTTTGAGCAGGTCTGTTCCTGTTTGAGTCCGGGTTGAGCCGTTCAAAACCGTTTTGAGCCGGTCTAGTCAGGTTTGAGTCCTTTTTGAGCCAGTCAAAACAGGTTTGAGCCGGTCTGGTCCGGTTAGAGTCCAGTTTGGGCCAGTCAAAACCGGTTTCAGCCGGTGTGGCCTGGTTTGATCTGGTCAAAACACGTTTGACTCTGGTTTGAGCCCGTCAAAACTGGTTTGAGCCGTTTTGGTCCGGTTTGAGCCCGGTTTGAGCCGGTCAAAATTGGTTTGAGCCGGTCCGGCCTGGTTTGATCTGGTCAAAACCCGTTTGAGTCCGGATTGAGCCGGTCAAAACCGGTCTGAGCCGGTCTGGTCCGGTTTGTGTCCGGTTTGAGTCCGGTTTGTGCCGGTCTGGTGCAGTTTGAGCCGGTCAAAACCGGTTTGAGCCCGTCTCGTGTGGTTTGAGCCAGTCAAATCTGGTTTGAGCCGGTATAATACGGTCAAAACATGTTTGAGCCGGTCTGCTGGGATTTGAGTCCGGTTTGAAGCGCTAAAAACCGGTTTAAGTCCGGTTTGAGCCGGTCTGTTCCGTTCCGGTTTGAGTCCAGTTTAAGCCGATCAAAACCAGTTTGAGCCGGTCTGTTTCAGTTTGAGACGGTCAAAACCGGTTTGAGCCTGTCTAATACGGTCAAAAGAGGTTTGAGATTGTCTGGTCCCTTTTGAGTCCGGTTTCAGCCGTTCAAAACCGGTTTGAGCCGATCTGGTCTGGTTTGAACCGGTTTGAGCAGGTCTGGTCTAGTTTGAGAAGGTGAAAACCGGTTTGAGCCGGTCTGGTCCCGTTATAGTCCGGTTTGAGCCGGTTAAAACCGGTTTCAGCTGGTCTGGTTTGTTTTGAGCAGGTCTGATCCGGTTTGAGCCTCTCAAAACCGGTTGGAACTGGTCGGGGCCGGTTTGAGTCCGGTTTGAGCCGGTCCAAACCGGTTCGAGCCCGTGTGGCCTGGTTTGACCCGGTCAAAACACGTATGAGTCCGGATTGAGCCTGTGAAAACCGGTTTGAGATGTTCTGGTCTGGTTTCAGACAGTTTGAGCTGGTCTGGTGTGGCTTGAGCCAGTTTTAGCCGGTCTCTTCCTGTTTGAGTCCGGTTTAGCAGTTCAAAACCGTTTTGAGATGGTCTAGTCCGCTTTGAGTCTGGTTTCAGCCGATCAAAACCGGTTTGAGCCGATCTGGTCCGGTTTGAGTCCGGTTTGACCCAGTCAAAACAGGTTTGAGCCGATCTGGTCCGGTTTGAGTCTGGTTTGAGCCGGTCAAAACTGGTTGGAGCCCGTCTGGCCTGTTTTGATCTGGTCAAAACCCGTTTGACACTGGTTTGAGCCGGTCAAAAACTGGTTTGAACCGTTCTGGTCCGGTTTGATCCGGTTTGGGCCTGTCTGGTCTGGTTTGAGCCGGTTCAAACCGGTTTTAGCTGGTCTGGTCCGGTTTGAGTCTGGTTTGAGCCATTCAAAACCTGGTAGACCAAGTCTGGTCCGTAATGAGACGGTTAAAACCGGTTTGAGCCAGTCTAAGAGCAGATCTGGTGCGGGTTGATACGGTTGGAGCTGGTCAAAACACGTTTGAATCCGTTTTGAGCCGGTCTGGTCCGTTCTGGTTTGAGCCGGTCAAAACCTGTTTGAGCCAGTCTGCTCCAGTTTGAGTCCGGTTTGAGTCCGGTTTGTTCCGGTCTGGTCCAGTTTGAGCTGCTGAAAACCGGTTTGAGACCGTCTCATCCGGTTTGAGCTGGTCAAAACTGGTTTGAGCCAGTCTAATACGGTCAAAACATGTTTGAGCCGGTCTGCTCGGATTTGAGTCCGGTTTGAGGCGGTAAAACCTGGTTTCAGTCCGGTTTGAGCCGGTCTTTTCCGCTCCGGTTTGAGTCCGGTTTAAGCCGATCAAAACCGGTTTGAGCCGGTCTGATTCGGTTTGAGACGGTCAAAAGCGGTTTGAGTCGGGCTAATACGGTCAAAATAGGTTTGAGGGGGTCTGGTCCGGTTTGATTCTGGTTTCAGCCGTTCAAAACCGGTTTGAGCCGGTCTGGTCTGGTTTGAACCGGTTTGAGCCTGTCTGGTCTGGTTTGAGAAGGGGAAAAACGGTATGAGCCGTTCTGGCCCCTTTATAGTCCGGTTTGAACCGGTTAAAACTGGTTTCAGCTGGTCTGGTTTGTTTTGAGCAGGTCTAGTCCGGTTTGAGCCTGTCAAAACCGGTTGGAAACGGTCGTGGCCGGTTTGAGCCCGTTTGAGCTGGTCTGGTCTAGTTTTAGCCGGTTTGAGCCGGTCTGTTCCTGCTTGAGCCGGTCTGTTCCAGTTTGAGTCCGATTTGAGCCGTTCAAAACCGGTATGAGCCGGTCTGGTACGGTTTGAGTCTGGTTTGAGCCAGTCAAAAAAGCTTTGAGCTGGTCTGGTTCGGTTTGAGTCCGGTTTGAGCCGGTCAAAACCGGTTTGAGGCGGTCTGGCCTGATTTGATCTGGTCAAAACCCGTTTGACTCTGGTTTGAGCCGGTCAAAACTGGTTTGAGCCGTTCTGGTCCTGTTTGATACGGCTTGAGGCAGTCTGGTCTCGTTTGAGCCGGTTCGAACCAGTTTTAGCCGTTCTGGTCCAGTTTGAGTCCGGTTTGAGCCGTTCAAAACCTGGTAGACCCGGTCTGGTCCGTAATGAGACGGTTAAAACCGGTTTGAGCCAGTCTAAGAGCCGGTCAGGTGCGGTTTGATCCGGTTGGAGCCGGTCAAATCATGTTTGAGTCCGTTTTGAGGTGGTCTGGTCCGTTCCGGTTTGAGCCGGTCAAAACCTGTTTGAGCCGGTCTGGCCTGGTTTGACCCGGTTTGAGCCGGTCCGGTCAGGTTTGAGTCCGGTTTGAGCCGGTCAAAACCGCATCCAGCCGGTCTGGTTCGTTTTGAGCCGGTCTGGTCCGGTTTGAGCCTGTCAAAACCGATTGGAACCGGTCTGGGCCGGTTTGAGTCCGGTTTGAGCCGGTCAAAACCGGTTTGAGCCGGTCTGGCCTGGTTTGATATGGTCAAAACCCATATGAGTCCGGTTTGAGCCAGTGAAAACCGGTTTGAGATGTTCTGGTCCGGTTTGAGAAGGTTTGAGCCGGTCTGGTCTGGTGTGAGCCGATTTGAGCCCATCTGTTCCTGTTTGAGCAGGTCTGTTCCTGTTTGAGTCCGGGTTGAGCCGTTCCAAACCGTTTTGAGCCGGTCTAGTCAGGTTTGAGTCCTTTTTGAGCCAGTCAAAACAGGTTTGAGCCGGTCTGGTCCGGTTAGAGTCCAGTTTGGGCCAGTCAAAACCGGTTTCAGCCGGTGTGGCCTGGTTTGATCTGGTCAAAACACGTTTGACTCTGGTTTGAGCCCGTCAAAACTGGTTTGAGCCGTTTTGGTCCGGTTTGAGCCCGGTTTGAGCCGGTCAAAATTGGTTTGAGCCGGTCCGACCTGGTTTGATCTGGTCAAAAACCGTTTGAGTCCGGATTGAGCCGGTCAAAACCGGTCTGAGCCGGTCTGGTCCGGTTTGTGTCCGGTTTGAGTCCGGTTTGTGCCGGTCTGGTGCAGTTTGAGCCGGTCAAAACCGGTTTGAGCCCGTCTCGTGTGGTTTGAGCCAGTCAAATCTGGTTTGAGCCGGTATAATACGGTCAAAACATGTTTGAGCCGGTCTGCTGGGATTTGAGTCCGGTTTGAAGCGCTAAAAACCGGTTTAAGTCCGGTTTGAGCCGGTCTGTTCCGTTCCGGTTTGAGTCCAGTTTAAGCCGATCAAAACCAGTTTGAGCCGGTCTGTTTCAGTTTGAGACGGTCAAAACCGGTTTGAGCCTGTCTAATACGGTCAAAAGAGGTTTGAGATTGTCTGGTCCCTTTTGAGTCCGGTTTCAGCCGTTCAAAACCGGTTTGAGCCGATCTGGTCTGGTTTGAACCGGTTTGAGCAGGTCTGGTCTAGTTTGAGAAGGTGAAAACCGGTTTGAGCCGGTCTGGTCCCGTTATAGTCCGGTTTGAGCCGGTTAAAACCGGTTTCAGCTGGTCTGGTTTGTTTTGAGCAGGTCTGATCCGGTTTGAGCCTCTCAAAACCGGTTGGAACTGGTCGGGGCCGGTTTGAGTCCGGTTTGAGCCGGTCCAAACCTGTTCGAGCCCGTATGGCCTGGTTTGACCCGGTCAAAACACGTATGAGTCCGGATTGAGCCTGTGAAAACCGGTTTGAGATGTTCTGGTCTGGTTTCAGACAGTTTGAGCTGGTCTGGTGTGGCTTGAGCCAGTTTTAGCCGGTCTCTTCCTGTTTGAGTCCGGTTTAGCAGTTCAAAACCGTTTTGAGACGGTCTAGTCCGCTTTGAGTCTGGTTTCAGCCGATCAAAACCGGTTTGAGCCGGTCTGGTCCGGTTTGAGTCCGGTTTGACCCAGTCAAAACAGGTTTGAGCCGATCTGGTCCGGTTTGAGTCCGGTTTGAGCCGGTCAAAACTGGTTGGAGCCCGTCTGGCCTGTTTTGATCTGGTCAAAACCCGTTTGACACTGGTTTGAGCCGGTCAAAACTGGTTTGAACCGTTCCGGTCCGGTTTGATCCGGTTTGGGCCTGTCTGGTCTGGTTTGAGCCGGTTCAAACCGGTTTTAGCTGGTCTGGTCCGGTTTGAGTCTGGTTTGAGCCATTCAAAACCTGGTAGACCAAGTCTGGTCCGTAATGAGACGGTTAAAACCGGTTTGAGGCCAGTCTAAGAGCAGATCTGGTGCGGTTTAATACAGTTGGAGCTGGTCAAAAACACGTTTGAGTCCGTTTTGAGCCGGTCTGGTCCGTTCTGGTTTGAGCCGGTCAAAACCTGTTTGAGCCAGTCTGCTCCAGTTTGAGTCCGGTTTGAGTCCGGTTTGTTCCGGTCTGGTCCAGTTTGAGCTGGTGAAAACCGGTTTGAGACCGTCTCATCCGGTTTGAGCTGGTCAAAACTGGTTTGAGCCAGTCTAATACGGTCAAAACATGTTTGAGCCGGTCTGCTCGGATTTGAGTCCGGTTTGAGGCGGTAAAACCTGGTTTCAGTCCGGTTTGAGCCGGTCTTTTCCGCTCCGGTTTGAGTCCGGTTTAAGCCGATCAAAACCGGTTTGAGCCGGTCTGATTCGGTTTGAGACGGTCAAAAGCGGTTTGAGTCGGGCTAATACGGTCAAAATAGGTTTGAGGGGTCTGGTCCGGTTTGATTCTGGTTTCAGCCGTTCAAAACGGTTTGAGCCGGTCTGGTCTGGTTTGAACCGGTTTGAGCCTGTCTGGTCTGGTTTGAGAAGGGGAAAAACGGTATGAGCCGTTCTGGCCCCTTTAATAGTCCGGTTTGAACCGGTTAAAACTGGTTTCAGCTGGTCTGGTTTGTTTTGAGCAGGTCTAGTCCGGTTTGAGCCTGTCAAAACTGGTTGGAAACGGTCGTGGCCGGTTTGAGCCCGTTTGAGCTGGTCTGGTCTAGTTTTAGCCGGTTTGAGCCGGTCTGTACCTGCTTGAGCCGGTCTGTTCCAGTTTGAGTCCGATTGAGCCGTTCAAAACCGGTATGAGCCGGTCTGGTACGGTTTGAGTCTGGTTTGAGCCAGTCAAAAAAGCTTTGAGCTGGTCTGGTTCGGTTTGAGTCCGGTTTGAGCCGGTCAAAACCGGTTTGAGCCGGTCTGGCCTGATTTGATCTGGTCAAAACCCGTTTGACTCTGGTTTGAGCCGGTCAAAACTGGTTTGAGCCGTTCTGGTCCGGTTTGATACGGCTTGAGGCAGTCTGGTCTCGTTTGAGCCGGTTCAAACCAGTTTTAGCCGTTCTGGTCCGGTTTGAGTCCGGTTTGAGCCGTTCAAAACCTGGTAGAACGCGGTCTGGTCCGTAATGAGACGGTTAAAACGGTTTGGGCCAGTCTAAGAGCCGGTCAGGTGCGGTTTGATACGGTTGGAGCCGGTCAAATCATGTTTTGAGTCCGTTTTGAGGTGGTCTGGTCCGTTCCGGTTTGAGCCGGTCAAAACCTGTTTGAGCCGGTCTGGGCCTGGTTTGACCCGGTTTGAGCCGGTCCGGTCAGGTTTTAGTCCGTTTGAGCCGGTCAAAACCGCTTCCAGCCGGTCTGGTTCGTTTTGAGCCGGTCTGGTCCGGTTTGAGCCTGTCAAAACCGATTGGAACCGGTCTGGGCCGGTTTGAGTCCGGTTTGAGCCGGTCAAAACCGGTTTGAGCCGGTCTGGCCTGGTTTGATATGGTCAAAACCCATATGAGTCCGGTTTGAGCCAGTGAAAACCGGTTTGAGATGTTCTGGTCCGGTTTGAGAAGGTTTGAGCCGGTCTGGTCTGGTGTGAGCCGATTTGAGCCCATCTGTTCCTGTTTGAGCCGCTCTGTTCATGTTTGAGTCCGGTTTGAGCCGTTCAAAACCGTTTTGAGCCGGTCTAGTCAGGTTTGAGTCCTTTTTGAGCCAGTCAAAACAGGTTTGAGCCGGTCTGGTCCGGTTAGAGTCCAGTTTGAGCCGGTCAAAACCGGTTTCAGCCGGTGTGGCCTGGTTTGATCTGGTCAAAACACGTTTGTCTCTGGTTTGAGCCCATCAAAACTGGTTTGAGCCGTTTTGGTCCTGTTTGAGCCCGGTTTGAGCCGGTCAAAATTGGTTTGAGCCGGTCCGGCCTGGTTTGATCTGGTCAAAACCCGGTTGAGTCCGGATTGAGCCGGTCAAAACCGGTCTGAGCCGGTCTGGTCCGGTTTGTGTCCGGTTTGAGTCCGGTTTGTGCCGCTCTGGTGCAGTTTGAGCCGGTCAAAACCGGTTTGAGCCCGTCTCGTGCGGTTTGAGCCAGTCAAATCTGGTTTGAGCCGGTATAATACGGTCAAAACATGTTTGAGCCGGTCTGCTCGGATTTGAATCCGGTTTGAAGCGCTAAAAACCGGTTTAAGTCCGGTTTGAGCCGGTCTGTTCCGTTCCGGTTTGAGTCCGGTTTAAGCCGATCAAAACCAGTTTGAGCCGGTCTGTTTCTGTTTGAGACGGTCAAAACCGGTTTGAGCCTGTCTAATACGGTCAAAAGAGGTTTGAGATTGTCTGGTCCCTTTTGAGTCCGGTTTCAGCCATTCAAAACCGGTTTGAGCCGATCTGGTCTGGTTTGAACCGGTTTGAGCAGGTTTGGTCTAGTTTGAGAAGGTGAAAACCGGTTTGAGCCGGTCTGGTCCCGTTATAGTCCGGTTTGAGCCGGTTAAAACCGGTTTCAGCTGGTCTGGTTTGTTTTGAGCAGGTCTGATCCGGTTTGAGCCTCTCAAAACCGGTTGGAACCGGTCGGGGCCGGATTGAGTCCGGTTTGAGACGGTCCAAACCGGTTTGAGCCCGTGTGGCCTGGTTTGACCCGGTCAAAACACGTATGAGTCCGGATTGAGCCTGTGAAAACCGCTTTGAGATGTTCTGGTCTGGTTTCAGACAGTTTGAGCTGGTCTGGTGTGGCTTGAGCCAGTTTTAGCCGGTCTCTTCCTGTTTGAGTCCGGTTTAGCAGTTCAAAACCGTTTTGAGACGGTCTAGTCCGCTTTGAGTCTGGTTTCAGCCGATCAAAATCGGTTTGAGCCGGTCTGGTCCGGTTTGAGTCCGGTTTGACCCAGTCAAAACAGGTTTGAGCCGATCTGGTCCGGTTTGAGTCCGGTTTGAGCCGGTCAAAACTGGTTGGAGCCCGTCTGGCCTGTTTTGATCTGGTAAAAACCCGTTTGACACTGGTTTGAGCCGCTCAAAATTGGTTTGAACCGTTCTGGTCCGGTTTGATCCGGTTTGGGCCTGTCTGGTCTGGTTTGAGCCGGTTCAAACCGGTTTTAGCTGGTCTGGTCCGGTTTGAGTCTGGTTTGAGCCGTTCAAAACCTGGTAGACCCGGTCTGGTCCGTAATGAGACAGTTAAAACGGGTTTGAACCAGTCTAAGAGCAGATCTGGTGCGGTTTGATACGGTTGGAGCCGGTCAAAACACGTTTGTGTCCGTTTTGAGCCGGTCTGGTCCGTTCTGGTTTGAGCCGGTCAAAACCTGTTTGAGCCAGTCTGCTCCAGTTTGAGTCCGGTTTGAGTCCGGTTTGTTCCGGTCTGGTCCAGTTTGAGCCGGTGAAAACCGGTTTGAGACCGTCTCATCTGGTTTGATCTGGTCAAAACTGGTTTGAGCCAGTCTAATACGGTCAAAACATGTTTGAGCCGGTCTGCTCGGATTTGAGTCTGGTTTGAGGCGGTAAAACCCGGTTTCAGTCCGGTTTGAGCTGGTCTTTTCCGTTCCGGTTTGAGTCCGGTTTAAGCCGATCAAAACCGGTTTGAGCCGGTCTGATTCGGTTTGAGACGGTCAAAAGCGGTTTGAGTCGGGCTAATACGGTCAAAATAGGTTTGAGAGGGTCTGGTCCGGTTTGAGTCTGGTTTCAGCCGTTCAAAACCGGTTTGAGCCGGTCTGGTCTGGTTTGAACCGGTTTGAGCCTGTCTGGTCTGGTTTGAGAAGGGGAAAAACGGTATGAGCCGTTCTGGCCCCTTTATAGTCCGGTTTGAACCGGTTAAAACTGTTTTCAGCTGGCCTGGTTTGTTTTGAGCAGGTCTAGTCCGGTTTGAGCCTGTCAAAACTGGTTGGAAACGGTCGTGGCCGGTTTGAGCCCGTTTGAGCTGGTCTGGTCTAGTTTTAGCCGGTTTGAGCCTGTCTGTTCCTGCTTGAGCCGGTCTGTTCCAGTTTGAGTCCGATTTGAGCCATTCAAAACTGGTATGAGCCGGTCTGGTACGGTTTGAGTCTGGTTTGAGCCAGTCAAAAAAGCTTTGAGCTGGTCTGGTTCGGTTTGAGTCCGGTTTGAGCCGGTCAAAACCGGTTTGAGCCGGTCTGGCCTGATTTGATCTGGTCAAAACCCGTTTGACTCTGGTTTGAGCCGGTCAAAACTGGTTTGAGCCGTTCTGGTCCGGTTGGATACGGCTTGAGGCAGTCTGGTCTCGTTTGAGCCGGTTCAAACCAGTTTTAGCCGGTCTGGTCCGGTTTGAGTCCGGTTTGAGCCGTTCAAAACCTGGTAGACCCGGTCTGGTCCGTAATGAGACGCTTAAAACCGGTTTGAGCCAGTCTAAGAGCCGGTCGGGTGTGGTTTGATCCGGTTGGAGCCGGTCAAATCATGTTTGAGTCCGTTTTGAGGTGGTCTGGTCCGTTCCGGTTTGAGCCGGTCAAAACCTGTTTGAGCCGGTCTGGCCTGGTTTGACCCGGTTTGAGCCGGTCAAAACCGGATTCAGTCGGTCTGGTTCGTTTTGAGCCGGTCTGGTCCGGTTTGAGCCTGTGAAATCCGATTGGAACCGGTCTGGGCCGGTTTGAGTCCGGTTTGAGCCGGTCAAAACCGGTTTGAGCCGGTCTGGCCTGGTTTGATATGGTCAAAACCCATATGAGTCCGGTTTGAGCCAGTGAAAACCGGTTTGAGATATTCTGGTTTGGTTTGAGAAGGTTTGAGCCGGTCTGGTCTGGTGTGAGCCGATTTGAGCCCATCTGTTCCTGTTTGAGCAGGTCTGTTCCTGTTTGAGTCCGGTTTGAGCCGTTCAAAACCGTTTTGAGCCAGTCTAGTCAGGTTTGAGTCCTTTTTGAGCCAGTCAAACAGGTTTGAGCCGGTCTGGTCCGGTTAGGGTCCAGTTTGAGCCGGTCAAATCCGGTTTCAGCCGGTGTGGCCTGGTTTGATCTGGTCAAAACACGTTTGACTCTGGTTTGAGCCCGTCAAAACTGGTTTGAGCCATTTTGGTCCGGTTTGAGCCCGGTTTGAGCTGGTCAAAATTGGTTTGAGCCGGTCCGGCCTGGTTTGATCTGGTCAAAACCCGTTTGAGTCCGGATTGAGCCGGTCAAAACCGGTCTGAGCCAGTCTGGTCCGGTTTGTGTCCGGTTTTGAGTCCGGTTTGTGCCGGTCTGGTGCAGTTTGAGCCGGTCAAAACCGGTTTGAGCCCGTCTCGTGTGGTTTGAGCCAGTCAAATCTGGTTTGAGCCGGTATAATACGGTCAAAACATGTTTGAGCCGGTCTGCTCGGATTTGAGTCCGGTTTGAAGCGCTAAAAACCGGTTTAAATCCAGTTTGAGCCGGTCTGTTCCGTTCCGGTTTGAGTCCGGTTTAAGCCGATCAAAACCGGTTTGAGCCGGTCTGATTCGGTTCGAGACGGTCAAAAGCGGTTTGAGTCGGGCTAATACGTTCAAAATAGGTTTGAGAGGGTCTGCTCCGGTTTGAGTCTGGTTTCAGCCGTTCAAAACCGGTTTGAGCCGGTCTGGTCTGGTTTGAACCGGTTTGAGCCTGTCTGGTCTGGTTTGAGAAGGGGAAAAACGGTATGAGCCGGTCTGGTCCCGTTATAGTCCGGTTTGAACCGGTTAAAACTGGTTTCAGCTGGTCTGCTTTGTTTTGAGCAGGTCTAGTCCGGTTTGAGCCTGTCAAAACTGGTTGGAAACGGTCGTGGCCGGTTTGAGCCCGTTTGAGCTGGTCTGGTCTAGTTTTAGCCGGTTGGAGCCGGTCTGTTCCTGCTTGAGCCGGTCTGTTCCAGTTTGAGTCCGATTTGAGCCGTTCAAAACCGGTATGAGCCGGTCTGGTACGGTTTGAGTCTGGTTTGAGCCAGTCAAAAAAGCTTTGAGCTGGTCTGGTTCGGTTTGAGTCCGGTTTGAGCCGGTCAAAACCGGTTTGAGCCGGTCTGGCCTGATTTGATCTGGTCAAAACCCGTTTGACTCTGGTTTGAGCCGGTCAAAACTGGTTTGAGCCGTTCTGGTCCTGTTTGATACGGCTTGAGGCAGTCTGGTCTCGTTTGAGCCGGTTCGAACCAGTTTTAGCCGTTCTGGTCCAGTTTGAGTCCGGTTTGAGCCGTTCAAAACCTGGTAGACCCGGTCTGGTCCGTAATGAGACGGTTAAAACCGGTTTGAGCCAGTCTAAGAGCCGGTCAGGTGCGGTTTGATCCGGTTGGAGCCGGTCAAATCATGTTTGAGTCCGTTTTGAGGTGGTCTGGTCCGTTCCGGTTTGAGCCGGTCAAAACCTGTTTGAGCCGGTCTGGCCTGGTTTGACCCGGTTTGAGCCGGTCCGGTCAGGTTTGAGTCCGGTTTGAGCCGGTCAAAACCGCATCCAGCCGGTCTGGTTCGTTTTGAGCCGGTCTGGTCCGGTTTGAGCCTGTCAAAACCGATTGGAACCGGTCTGGGCCGGTTTGAGTCCGGTTTGAGCCGGTCACAACCGGTTTGAGCCGGTCTGGCCTGGTTTGATATGGTCAAAACCCATATGAGTCCGGTTTGAGCCAGTGAAAACCGGTTTGAGATGTTCTGGTCCGGTTTGAGAAGGTTTGAGCCGGTCTGGTCTGGGGTGAGCCGATTTGAGCCCATCTGTTCCTGTTTGAGCAGGTCTGTTCCTGTTTGAGTCCGGGTTGAGCCGTTCAAAACCGTTTTGAGCCGGTCTAGTCAGGTTTGAGTCCTTTTTGAGCCAGTCAAAACAGGTTTGAGCCGGTCTGGTCCGGTTAGAGTCCAGTTTAAGCCGGTCAAAACCGGTTTCAGCCGGTGTGGCCTGGTTTGATCTGGTCAAAACACGTTTGACTCTGGTTTGAGCCCGTCAAACTGGTTTGAGCCGTTTTGGTCCGGTTTGAGCCCGGTTTGAGCCGGTCAAAATTGGTTTGAGCCGGTCCGGCCTGGTTTGATCTGGTCAAAACCCGTTTGAGTCCGGATTGAGCCGGTCAATACCGGTCTGAGCCGGTCTGGTCCGGTTTGAGTCTGGTTTCAGCCGTTCAAAACCGGTTTGAGCCGGTCTGGTCTGGTTTGAACCGGTTTGAGCCTGTCTGGTCTGGTTTGAGAAGGGGAAAAACGGTATGAGCCGGTCTGGTCCCGTTATAGTCCGGTTTGAACCGGTTAAAACTGGTTTCAGCTGGTCTGGATTGTTTTGAGCATGTCTAGTCCGGTTTGAGCCTGTCAAAACTGGTTGGAAACGGTCGTGGCCGATTTGAGCCCGTTTGAGCTGGTCTGGTCTAGTTTTAGCCGGTTTGAGCCGGTCTGTTCCTGCTTGAGCCGGTCTGTTCCAGTTTGAGTCCGATTTGAGCCGTTCAAAACCGGTATGAGCCGGTCTGGTACGGTTTGAGTCTGGTTTGAGCCAGTCAAAAAAGCTTTGAGCTGGTCTGGTTCGGTTTGAGTCCGGTTTGAGCCGGTCAAAACCGGTTTGAGCCGGTCTGGCCTGGTTTGATGTGGTCAAAACCCGTTTGACTCTGGTTTGAGCCGGTCAAAACTGGTTTGAGCCGTTCTGGTCCGGTTGGATACGGCTTGAGGCAGTCTGGTCTCGTTTGAGCCGGTTCAAACCAGTTTTAGTCGGTCTGGTCCGGTTTGAGTCCGGTTTGAGCCGTTCAAAACCTGGTAGACCCGGTCTGGTCCGTAATGAGACGGTTAAAACCGGTTTGAGCCAGTCTAAGAGCCGGTCGGGTGTGGTTTGATCCGGTTGGAGCCGGTCAAATCATGTTTGAGTCCGTTTTGAGGTGGTCTGGTCCGTTCCGGTTTGAGCCGGTCAAAACCTGTTTGAGCCGGTCTGGCCTGGTTTGACCCGGTTTGAGCCGGTCCGGTCAGGTTTTAGTCCGGTTTGAGCCGGTCAAAATCGGATTCAGCCGGTCTGGTTCGTTTTGAGCCGGTCTGGTCTGGTTTGAGCCTGTCAAAACCGATTGGAACCGGTCTGGGCCGGTTTGAGTCCGGTTTGAGCCGGTGAAAACCGGTTTGAGCCGGTCTGGCCTGGTTTGATATGGTCAAAACCCATATGAGTCCGGTTTGAGCCAGTGAAAACCGGTTTGAGATGTTCTGGTCCGGTTTGAGAAGGTTTGAGCCGGTCTGGTCTGGTGTGAGCCGATTTGAGCCCATCTGTTCCTGTTTGAGCAGGTCTGTTCCTGTTTGAGTCCGGGTTGAGCCGTTCAAAACCGTTTTGAGCCGGTCTAGTCAGGTTTGAGTCCTTTTTGAGCCAGTCAAAACAGGTTTGAGCCGGTCTGGTCCGGTTAGAGTCCAGTTTGGGCCAGTCAAAACCGGTTTCAGCCGGTGTGGCCTGGTTTGATCTGGTCAAAACACGTTTGACTCTGGTTTGAGCCCGTCAAAACTGGTTTGAGCCGTTTTGGTCCGGTTTGAGCCCGGTTTGAGCCTGTCAAAATTGGTTTGAGCCGGTCCGACCTGGTTTGATCTGGTCAAAAACCGTTTGAGTCCGGATTGAGCCGGTCAAAACCGGTCTGAGCCGGTCTGGTCCGGTTTGTGTCCGGTTTGAGTCCGGTTTGTGCCGGTCTGGTGCAGTTTGAGCCGGTCAAAACCGGTTTGAGCCCGTCTCGTGTGGTTTGAGCCAGTCAAATCTGGTTTGAGCCGGTATAATACGGTCAAAACATGTTTGAGCCGGTCTGCTGGGATTTGAGTCCGGTTTGAAGCGCTAAAAACCGGTTTAAGTCCGGTTTGAGCCGGTCTGTTCCGTTCCGGTTTGAGTCCAGTTTAAGCCGATCAAAACCAGTTTGAGCCGGTCTGTTTCAGTTTGAGACGGTCAAAACCGGTTTGAGCCTGTCTAATACGGTCAAAAGAGGTTTGAGATTGTCTGGTCCCTTTTGAGTCCGGTTTCAGCCGTTCAAAACCGGTTTGAGCCGATCTGGTCTGGTTTGAACCGGTTTGAGCAGGTCTGGTCTAGTTTGAGAAGGTGAAAACCGGTTTGAGCCGGTCTGGTCCCGTTATAGTCCGGTTTGAGCCGGTTAAAACCGGTTTCAGCTGGTCTGGTTTGTTTTGAGCAGGTCTGATCCGGTTTGAGCCTCTCAAAACCGGTTGGAACTGGTCGGGGCCGGATTGAGTCCGGTTTGAGCCGGTCCAAACCTGTTCGAGCCCGTATGGCCTGGTTTGACCCGGTCAAAACACGTATGAGTCCGGATTGAGCCTGTGAAAACCGGTTTGAGATGTTCTGGTCTGGTTTCAGACAGTTTGAGCTGGTCTGGTGTGGCTTGAGCCAGTTTTAGCCGGTCTCTTCCTGTTTGAGTCCGGTTTAGCAGTTCAAAACCGTTTTGAGACGGTCTAGTCCGCTTTGAGTCTGGTTTCAGCCGATCAAAACCGGTTTGAGCCGGTCTGGTCCGGTTTGAGTCCGGTTTGACCCAGTCAAAACAGGTTTGAGCCGATCTGGTCCGGTTTGAGTCCGGTTTGAGCCAGTCAAAACTGGTTGGAGCCCGTCTGGCCTGTTTTGATCTGGTCAAAACCCGTTTGACACTGGTTTGAGCCGGTCAAAACTGGTTTGAACCGTTCCGGTCGGGTTTGATCCGGTTTGGGCCTGTCTGGTCTGGTTTGAGGCGGTTCAAACCGGTTTTAGCTGGTCTGGTCCGGTTTGAGTCTGGTTTGAGCCATTCAAAACCTGGTAGACCCAGTCTGGTCCGTAATGAGTCGGTTAAAACCGGTTTGAGCCAGTCTAAGAGCAGATCTGGTGCGGTTTGATACGGTTGGAGCTGGTCAAAACACGTTTGAGTCCGTTTTGAGCCGGTCTGGTCCGTTCTGGTTTGAGCCGGTCAAAACCTGTTTGAGCCAGTCTGCTCCAGTTTGAGTCCGGTTTGAGTCCGGTTTGTTCCGGTCTGGTCCAGTTTGAGCTGCTGAAAACCGGTTTGAGACCGTCTCATCCGGTTTGAGCTGGTCAAAACTGGTTTGAGCCAGTCTAATACGGTCAAAACATGTTTGAGCCGGTCTGCTCGGATTTGAGTCCGGTTTGAGGCGGTAAAACCTGGTTTCAGTCCAGTTTGAGCCGGTCTTTTCCACTCCGGTTTGAGTCCGGTTTAAGCCGATCAAAACCGGTTTGAGCCGGTCTGATTCGGTTTGAGACGGTCAAAAGCGGTTTGAGTCGGGCTAATACGGTCAAAATAGGTTTGAGGGGTCTGGTCCGGTTTGATTCTGGTTTCAGCCGTTCAAAACCGGTTTGAGCCGGTCTGGTCTGGTTTGAACCGGTTTGAGCCTGTCTGGTCTGGTTTGAGAAGGGGAAAAACGGTATGAGCCGTTCTGGCCCCTTTATAGTCCGGTTTGAACCGGTTAAAACTTGTTTCAGCTGGTCTGGTTTGTTTTGAGCAGGTCTAGTCCGGTTTGAGCCTGTCAAAACTGGTTGGAAACGGTCATGGCCGGTTTGAGCCCGTTTGAGCTGCTCTGGTCTAGTTTTAGCCGGTTTGAGCCGGTCTGTACCTGCTTGAGCCGGTCTGTTCCAGTTTGAGTCCGATTTGAGCCGTTCAAAACCGGTATGAGCCGGTCTGGTACGGTTTGAGTCTGGTTTGAGCCAGTCAAAAAAGCTTTGAGCTGGTCTGGTTCGGTTTGAGTCCGGTTTGAGCCGGTCAAAACCGGTTTGAGCCGGTCTGGCCTGATTTGATCTGGTCAAAACCCGTTTGACTCTGGTTTGAGCCGGTCAAAACTGGTTTGAGCCGTTCTGGTCCTGTTTGATACGGCTTGAGGCAGTCTGGTCTCGTTTGAGCCGGTTCAAACCAGTTTTAGCCGTTCTGGTCCGGTTTGAGTCCGGTTTGAGCCGTTCAAAACCTGGTAGACGCGGTCTGGTCCGTAATGAGACGGTTAAAACCGGTTTGGGCCAGTCTAAGAGCCGGTCAGGTGCGGTTTGATACGGTTGGAGCCGGTCAAATCATGTTTGAGTCCGTTTTGAGGTGGTCTGGTCCGTTCCGGTTTGAGCCGGTCAAAACCTGTTTGAGCCGGTCTGGCCTGGTTTGACCCGGTTTGAGCCGGTCCGGTCAGGTTTGAGTCCGGTTTGAGCCGGTCAAAACCGCATCCAGCCGGTCTGGTTCGTTTTGAGCCGGTCTGGTCCGGTTTGAGCCTGTCAAAACCGATTGGAACCGGTCTGGGCCGGTTTGAGTCCGGTTTGAGCCGGTCACAACCGGTTTGAGCCGGTCTGGCCTGGTTTGATATGGTCAAAACCCATATGAGTCCGGTTTGAGCCAGTGAAAACCGGTTTGAGATGTTCTGGTCCGGTTTGAGAAGGTTTGAGCCGGTCTGCTCTGGTGTGAGCCGATTTGAGCCCATCTGTTCCTGTTTGAGCAGGTCTGTTCCTGTTTGAGTCCGGTTTGAGCCGTTCAAAACCGTTTTGAGCCGGTCTAGTCAGGTTTGAGTCCTTTTTGAGCCAGTCAAAACAGGTTTGAGCCGGTCTGGTCCGGTTAGAGTCCAGTTTGAGCCGGTCAAAACCGGTTTCAGCCGGTGTGGCCTGGTTTGATCTGGTCAAAACACGTTTGACTCTGGTTTGAGCCCGTCAAAACTGGTTTGAGCCGTTTTGGTCCGGTTTGAGCCCGGTTTGAGCCGGTCAAAATTGGTTTGAGCCGGTCCGGCCTGGTTTGATCTGGTCAAAACCCGTTTGAGTCCGGATTGAGCCGGTCAATACCGGTCTGAGCCGGTCTGGTCCGGTTTGTGTCCAGTTTGAGTCCGGTTTGTGCCGGTCTGGTGCAGTTTGAGCCGGTCAAAACCGGTTTGAGCCCGTCTCATGCGGTTTGAGCCAGTCAAATCTGGTTTGAGCCGGTATAATACGGTCAAAACATGTTTGAGCCGGTCTGCTCGGATTTGAGTCCGGTTTGAAGCGCTAAAAACCGGTTTAAGTCCGGTTTGAGCCGGTCTGTTCCGTTCCGGTTTGAGTCCGGTTTAAGCCGATCAAAACCAGTTTGAGCCGGTCTGTTTCAGTTTGAGACGGTCAAAACCGGTTTGAGCCTGTCTAATACGGTCAAAAGAGGTTTGAGATTGTCTGGTCCCTTTTGAGTCCGGTTTCAGCCGTTCAAAACCGGTTTCAGCCGATCTGCTCTGGTTTGAACCGGTTTGAGCAGGTTTGGTCTAGTTTGAGAAGGGAAAACCGGTTTGAGCCGGTCTGGTCCCGTTATAGTCCGGTTTGAGCCGGTTAAAACCGGTTTCAGCTGGTCTGGTTTGTTTTGAGCAGGTCTGATCCGGTTTGAGCCTCTCAAAACTGGTTGGAACCGGTCGGGGCCGGTTTGAGTGCGGTTTGAGCCGGTCCAAACCGGTTCGAACCCGTGTGGCCTGGTTTGACTCGGTCAAAACACTTATGAGTCCGGATTGAGCCTGTGAAAACCGCTTTGAGATGTTCTGGTCTGGTTTCAGCCAGTTTGAGCTGGTCTGGTGTGGCTTGAGCCAGTTTTAGCCGGTCTCTTCCTGTTTGAGTCCGGTTTAGCAGTTTAAAAACCGTTTTGAGACGGTCTAGTCCGCTTTGCGTCTAGGTTTCAGCCGATCAAAACCGGTTTGACACGGTCTGGTCCGGTTTGAGTCCGGTTTGACCCAGTCAAAACAGGTTTGAGCCGATCTGGTCCGGTTTGTGTCCGGTTTGAGCCGGTCAAAACTGGTTGGAGCGCGTCTGGCCTGTTTTGATCTGGTCAAAACCCGTTTGACACTGGTTTGAGCCGGTCAAAACTGGTTTGAACCGTTCTGGTCCGGTTTGATCCGGTTTGGGCCAGTCTGGTCTGGTTTGAGCCTGTTCAAACCGGTTTTAGCTGGTCTGCTCCGGTTTGAGTCTGGTTTGAGCCGTTCAAAAGCTGGTAGACCCGGTCTGGTCCGTAATGAGACGGTTAAAACCGGTTTGAGCCAGTCTAAGAGCAGATCTGGTGCGGTTTGATACGGTTGGAGCCGGTCAAAAGACGTTTGAGTCCGTTTTGAGCCGGTCTGGTCCGTTCTGGTTTGAGCCGGTCAAAACATGTTTGAGCCAGTCTGCTCCAGTTTGAGTCCGGTTTGAGCCAGTCAAAACAGGTTTGAGCCGGTCTGGTCCGGTTTGAGTCCGGTTTGAGTCCGGTTTGTTCCGGTCTGGTCCAGTTTGAGCCGGTGAAAACCGGTTTGAGACCGTCTCATCCGGTTTGAGCTGGTCAAAACTGGTTTGAGCCAGTCTAATACGGTCAAAACATGTTTGAGCCTGTCTGCTCGGATTTGAGTCCGGTTTGAGGCGGTAAAACCCGGTTTCAGTCCGGTTTGAGCCGGTCTTTTCCGTTCCGGTTTGAGTCCGGTTTAAGCTGATCAAAACCGGTTTGAGCCGGTCTGATTCGGTTCGAGACGGTCAAAAGCGGTTTGAGTCGGGCTATTACGGTCAAATAGGTTTGAGAGGGTCTGGTCCGGTTTGAGTCTGGTTTCAGCCGTTCAAAACCGGTTTGAGCCGGTCTGGTCTGGTTTGAACCGGTTTTGAGCCTGTCTGGTCTGGTTTGAGAAGGGGAAAAACGGTATGAACCGGTCTGGTCCCGTTATAGTCCGGTTTGAACCGTTTAAAACTGGTTTCAGCTGGTCTGGATTGTTTTGAGCAGGTCTAGTCCAGTTTGAGCCTGTCAAAACTGGTTGGAAACGGTCGTGGCCGGTTTGAGCCCGTTTGAGCTGGTCTGGTCTAGTTTTAGCCGGTTTGAGCCGGTCTGTTCCTGCTTGAGCCGGTCTGTTCCAGTTTGAGTCCGATTTGAGCCGTTCAAAACCGGTATGAGCCGGTCTGGTACGGTTTGAGTCTGGTTTGAGCCAGTCAAAAAAGCTTTGAGCTGGTCTGGTTCGGTTTGAGTCCGGTTTGAGCCGGTCAAAACCGCTTTGAGCCGCTCTGGCCTGATTTGATCTGGTCAAAACACGTTTGACTCTGGTTTGAGCCGGTCAAAACTGGTTTGAGCCGTTCTGGTCCGGTTTGATACGGCTTGAGGCAGTCTGGTCTCGTTTGAGCCGGTTCAAACCAGTTTTAGCCGGTCTGGTCCGGTTTGAGTCCGGTTTGAGCCGTTCAAAACCTGGTAGACCCGGTCTGGTCCGTAATGAGACGGTTAAAACCGGTTTGAGCCAGTCTAAGAGCCGGTCGGGTGTGGTTTGATCCGGTTGGAGCCGGTCAAATCATGTTTGAGTCCGTTTTGAGGTGGTCTGGTCCGTTCCGGTTTGAGCCGGTCAAAACCGGATTCAGCCGGTCTGGTTCATTTTGAGCCGGTCTGGTCCGGTTTGAGCCTGTCAAAACCGATTGGAACCGGTCTGGGCCGGTTTGAGTCCGGTTTGAGCTGGTCAAAACCTGTTTGAGCCAGTCTGGCCTGGTTTGATATGGTCAAAACCCATATGAGTCCGGTTTGAGCCAGTGAAAACCGGTTTGAGATGTTCTGGTCCGGTTTGAGAAGGTTTGAGCCGGTCTGGTCTGGTGTGAACCGATTTGAGCCCATCTGTTCCTGTTTGAGCAGGTCTGTTCCTGTTTGAGTCCGGTTTGAGCCGTTCAAAACCGTTTTGAGCCGGTCTAGTCAGGTTTGAGTCCTTTTGAGCCAGTCAAAACAGGTTTGAGCCGGTCTGGTCCGGTTAGAGTCCAGTTTGAGCCGGTCAAAACCGGTTTCACCCGGTGTGGCCTGGTTTGATCTGGTCAAAACACGTTTGACTCTGGTTTGACCCCGTCAAAACTGGTTTGAGCCGTTTTGGTCCGGTTTGAGCCCGCTTTGAGCCGGTCAAAGTTGGTTTGAGGCAGTCCGGCCTGGTTTGATCTGGTCAAAACCCGTTTGAGTCCGGATTGAGCCGGTCAAAACCGGTCTGAGCCGGTCTGGTCCGGTTTGTGTCCGGTTTGAGTCCGGTTTGTGCCGGTCTGGTGCAGTTTGAGCCGGTCAAAACCGGTTTGAGCCCGTCTCTTGTGGTTTGAGCCAGTCAAATCTGGTTTGAGCCGGTATAATACGGTCAAAACATGTTTGAGCCGTTCTGCGCGGATTTGAGTCCGGTTTGAAGCGCAAAAAACCGGTTTGAGTCCGGTTTGAGCCGGTCTGTTCCGTTCCGGTTTGAGTCCGGTTTAAGCCGATCAAAACCAGTTTGAGCCGGTCTGTTTCAGTTTGAGACGGTCAAAACCGGTTTGAGCCTGTCTAATACGGTCAAAAGAGGTTTGAGATTGTCTGGTCCCTTTTGAGTCCGGTTTCAGCCGTTCAAAACCGGTTTGAGCCCATCTGGTCTGGTTTGAACCAGTTTGAGCAGGTCTGGTCTAGTTTGAGAAGGTGAAAACCGGTTTGAGCCGGTCTGGTCTCGTTATAGTCCGGTTTGAGCCGGTTAAAACCGGTTTCAGCTGGTCTGGTTTGTTTTGAGCAGGTCTGATCCGGTTTGAGCCTGTCAAAACTGGTTGGAAACGGTCGGGGCCGGTTTGAGTCCGGTTTGAGCCGGACCAAACCGGTTTGAGCCCGTGTGGCCTGGTTTGACCCGGTCAAAACACGTATGAGTCCGGATTGAGCCTGTGAAAACCGGTTTGAGATGTTCTGATCTGGTTTCAGCCAGTTTGAGCTGGTCTGGTGTGGCTTGAGCCAGTTTAACCGGTCTCTTCCTGTTTGAGTCCGGTTTAGCAGTTCAAAACCGTTTTGAGACCGTCTACTCCGCTTTGAGTCTGGTTTCAGCCGATCAAAACCGGTTTGAGCCTGTCTGGTCCGGTTTGAGTCCGGTTTGACCCAGTCAAAACAGGTTTGAGCCGATCTGGTCCGGTTTGAGTCCGGTTTGAGCCGGTCAAAACTGGTTGGAGCCCGTCTGGCCTGTTTTGATCTGGTCAAAACCCGTTTGACACTGGTTGACCCGGTCAAAACTGGTTTGAACCGTTCTGGTCCGGTTTGATATGGTTTGGGCCTGTCTGGTCTGGTTTGAGCCGGTTCAAACCGGTTTTAGCTGGTCTGGTCCGGTTTGAGTCTGGTTTGAGCCGTTCAAAACCTGGTAGACCCGGTCTGGTCCGTAATGAGACGGTTAAAACCGGTTTGAGCCAGTCTAAGAGCAGGTAGGCTTCGGTTTGATACGGTTGGAGCCGGTCAAAACACGTTTGAGTCCGTTTTGAGCCGGTCTGGTCCATTCTGGTTTGGGCCGGTCAAAACCTGTTTGAGCCAGTCTGCTCCAGTTTGAGTCCGGTTTGAGCCAGTCAAAACAGGTTTGAGCCGATCTGGTCCGGTTTGAGTCCGGTTTGAGTCCGGTTTGTTCCGGTCTGGTCCAGTTTGAGCCGGTGAAAACCGGTTTGAGACCGTCTCATCCGGTTTGAGCTGGTCAAAACTGGTTTGAGCCAGTCTAATACGGTCAAAACATGTTTGAGCCGGTCTGCTCGGATTTGAGTCCGGTTTGAGGCGGTAAAACCTGGTTTCAGTCCGGTTTGAGCCGGTCTTTTCCGCTCCGGTTTGAGTCCGGTTTAAGCCGATCAAAACCGGTTTGAGCCGGTCTGATTCGGTTTGAGACGGTCAAAAGCGGTTTGAGTCGGGCTAATACGGTCAAAATAGGTTTGAGGGGGTCTGGTCCGGTTTGATTCTGGTTTCAGCCGTTCAAAACCGGTTTGAGCCGGTCTGGTCTGGTTTGAACCGGTTTGAGCCTGTCTGGTCTGGTTTGAGAAGGGGAAAAACGGTATGAGCCGTTCTGGCCCCTTTATAGTCCGGTTTGAACCGGTTAAAACTGGTTTCGGCTGGTCTGGTTTGTTTTGAGCAGGTCTAGTCCGGTTTGAGCCTGTCAAAACTGGTTGGAAACGGTCGTGGCCGGTTTGAGCCCGTTTGAGCTGGTCTGGTCTAGTTTTAGCCGGTTTGAGCCGGTCTGTTCCTGCTTGAGCCGGTCTGTTCCAGTTTGAGTCCGATTTGAGCCGTTCAAAACCGGTATGAGCTGGTCTGGTGCGGTTTGAGTCTGGTTTGAGCCAGTCAAAAAAGCTTTGAGCTGGTCTGGTTCGGTTTGAGTCCGGTTTGAGCCGGTCAAAACCGGTTTGAGCCGGTCTGGCCTGATTTGATCTGGTCAAAACCCGTTTGACTCTGGTTTGAGCCGGGCAAACCTGGTTTGAGCCGTTCTGGTCCGGTTTGATACGGCTTGAGGCAGTCTGGTCTCGTTTGAGCCGGTTCAAACCAGTTTTAGCCGTTCTGGTCCAGTTTGAGTCCGGTTTGAGCCGTTCAAATCCTGGTAGACCCGGTCTGGTCCGTAATGAGACAGTTAAAACCGGTTTGAGCCAGTCTAAGAGCCGGTCGGGTGTGGTTTGATCCGGTTGGAGCCGGTCAAAACATGTTTGAGGTCCGTTTTGAGGTGGTCTGGTCCGTTCCGGTTTGAGCCGGTCAAAACCTGTTTGAGCCGGTCTGGCCTGGTTTGACCCGGTTTGAGCCGGTCCGGTCAGGTTTTAGTCCGGTTTGAGCCGGTCAAAACCGGATTCAGTCGGTCTGGTTCGTTTTGAGCCGGTCTGGTCCGGTTTGAGCCTGTGAAAACCGATTGGAACCGGTCTGGGCCGGTTTGAGTCCGGTTTGAGCCGGTCAAAACCGATTTGAGCCGGTCTGGCCTGGTTTGATATGGTCAAAACCCATATGAGTCCGGTTTGAGCCAGTGAAAACCGGTTTGAGATGTTCTGGTCCGGTTTGAGAAGGTTGAGCCGGTCTGGTCTGGTGTGAGCCGATTTGAGCCCATCTGTTCCTGTTTGAGCCGGTCTGTTCATGTTTGAGTCCGGTTTGAGCCGTTCAAAACCGTTTTTGAGCCGGTCTAGTCAGGTTTGAGTCCTTTTTGAGCCAGTCAAAACAGGTTTGAGCCGGTCTGGTCAGGTTAGAGTCCAGTTTGAGCCGGTCAAAACTGGTTGGAGCCCGTCTGGCCTGTTTTGATCTGGTCAAAACCCGTTTGACACTGGTTTGAGCCGGTCAAAACTGGTTTGAACCGTTCTGGTCCGGTTTGATCCGGTTTGGGCCTGTCTGGTCTGGTTTGAGCCGGTTCAAACCGGTTTTAGCTGGTCTGGTCCGGTTTGAGTCTGGTTTGAGCCGTTCAAAACCTGGTAGACCCGGTCTGGTCCGTAATGAGACAGTTAAAACCGGTTTGAGCCAGTCTAAGAGCCGGTCGGGTGCGGTTTGATACGGTTGGAGCCGGTCAAAACACGTTTGAGTCCGTTTTGAGCCGGTCTGGTCCGTTCTGGTTTGAGCCGGTCAAAACCTGTTTGAGCCAGTCTGCTCCAGTTTGAGTCCGGTTTGAGCCAGTCAAAACAGGTTTGAGCCGGTCTGGTCCGGTTTGAGTCCAGTTTGAGCCGGTCAATACAGGTTTGAGCCGGTCTGGTCCGGTTAGAGTCCAGTTTGAGCCGGTCAAAACCGGTTTCAGCCGGTGTGGCCTGGTTTGATCTGGTCAAAACACGTTTGACTCTGGTTTGAGCCCGTCAAAACTGGTTTTGAGCCGTTTTGGTCCGGTTTGAGCCCGGTTTGAGCCGGTCAAAATTGGTTTGAGCCGGTCCGGCCTGGTTTGATCTGGTCAAAACCCGTTTGAGTCCGGATTGAGCCGGTCAAAACCGGTCTGAGCCGGTCTGGTCCGGTTTGTGTCCGGTTTGAGTCCGGTTTGTGCCGGTCTGGTGCAGTTTGAGCCGGTCAAAACCGGGTTTGATCCCGTCTCGTGCGGTTTGAGCCAGTCAAATCTGGTTTGAGCCGGTATAATACGGTCAAAACATGTTTGAGCCGGTCTGCTCGGATTTGAGTCCGGTTTGAAGCGCTAAAAACCGGTTTAAGTCCGGTTTGAGCCGGTCTGTTCCGTTCCGGTTTGAGTCCGGTTTAAGCCGATCAAAACCAGTTTGAGCCGGTCTGTTTCAGTTTGAGACGGTCAAAACCGGTTTGAGCCTGTCTAATACGGTCAAAAGAAGTTTGAGATTGTCTGGTCCCTTTTGAGTCCGGTTTCAGCCGTTCAAAACCGGTTTCAGCCGATCTGGTCTGGTTTGAACCTGTTTGAGCAGGTTTGGTCTAGTTTGAGAAGGGAAAACCGGTTTGAGCCGGTCTGGTCCCGTTATAGTCCGGTTTGAGCCGGTTAAAACCGGTTTCAGCTGGTCTGGTTTGTTTTGAGCAGGTCTGATCCGGTTTGAGCCTCTCAAAACCGGTTGGAACCGGTCGGGGCCGGTTTGAGTGCGGTTTGAGCCGGTCCAAACCGGTTCGAGCCCGTGTGGCCTGGTTTGACCCGGTCAAAACACGTATGAGTCCGGATTGAGCCTGTGAAAACCGGTTTGAGATGTTCTGGTCTGGTTTCAGCCAGTTTGAGCTGGTCTGGTGTGGCTTGAGCCAGTTTTAGCCGGTCTCTTCCTGTTTGAGTCCGGTTTAGCAGATTAAAACCGTTTTGAGACGGTCTAGTCCGCTTTAAGTCTGGTTTCAGCTGATCAAAACCGGTTTGAGCCTGTCTGGTCCGGTTTGAGTCCGGTTTGACCCAGTCAAAACAGGTTTGAGCCGATCTGGTCCGGTTTGATCTGGTCAAAACCCGTTTGACTCTGGTTTGAGCCAGTCAAAACTGGTTTGAGCCGTTCTGGTCCGGTTTGATACGGCTTGAGGCAGTCTGGTCTCATTTGAGCCGGTTCGAACCAGTTTTAGCCGGTCTGGTCTGCTTTGAGTCCTGTTTGAGCCGTTCAAAACCTGGTAGACCCGGTCTGGTCCGTAATGAGACGGTTAAAACCCGTTTGAGCCAGTCTAAGAGCCGGTCGGGTGTGGTTTGATCCGGTTGGAGCTGGTCAAATCATGTTTGAGTCCGTTTTGAGGTGGTCTGGTCCATTCCGGTTTGAGCCGGTCAAAACCTGTTTGAGCCGGTCTGGCCTGGTTTGACCCGGTTTGAGCCGGTCCGGTCAGGTTTGAGTCCGGTTTGAGCCGGTCAAAACCGCATCCAGCCGGTCTGGTTAGTTTTGAGCCGGTCTGGTCTGGTTTGAGCCTGTCAAAACCGATTGGAACCGGTCTGGGCCGGTTTGAGTCCGGTTTGAGCCGGTCACAACCGGTTTGAGCCGGTCTGGCCTGGTTTGATATGCTCAAAACCCATATGAGTCCGGTTTGAGCCAGTGAAAACCGGGTTTGAGATGTTCTGGTCCGGTTTGAGAAGGTTTGAGCCGGTCTGGTCTGGTGTGAGCCGATTTGAGCCCATCTGTTCCTGTTTGAGCAGGTCTGTTCCTGTTTGAGTCCGGTTTGAGCCGTTCAAAACCGTTTTGAGCCGGTCTAGTCAGGTTTGAGTCCTTTTTGAGCCAGTCAAAACAGGTTTGAGCCGGTCTGGTCCGGTTAGAGTCCAGTTTGAGCCGGTCAAAACCGGTTTCAGCCGGTGTGGCCTGGTTTGATCTGGTCAAAACACGTTTGACTCTGGTTTGAGCCCATCAAAACTGGTTTGAGCCGTTTTGGTCCGGTTTGAGCCCAGTTTGAGCCGGTCAAAATTGGTTTGAGCCGGTCCGGCCTGGTTTGATCTGGTCAAAACCCGGTTGAGTCCGGATTGAGCCGGTCAAAACCGGTCTGAGCCGGTCTGGTCCGATTTGTGTCCGGTTTGAGTCCGGTTTGTGCCGGTCTGGTGCAGTTTGAGCCGGTCAAAACCGGTTTGAGCCCGTCTCGTGCGGTTTGAGCCAGTCAAATCTGGTTTGAGCCGGTATAATACGGTCAAAACATGTTTGAGCCGGTCTGCTCGGATTTGAGTCCGGTTTGAAGCGCTAAAAACCGGTTTAAGTCCGGTTTGAGCCGGTCTGTTCCGTTCCGGTTTGAGTCCGGTTTAAGCCGATCAAAACCAGTTTGAGCCGGTCTGTTTCAGTTTGAGACGGTCAAAACCGGTTTGAGCCTGTCTAATACGGTCAAAAGAGGTTTGAGATTGTCTGGTCCCTTTTGAGTCCGGTTTCAGCCGTTCAAAACCGTTTTGAGCCGATCTGGTCTGGTTTGAACCGGTTTGAGCAGGTTTGGTCTAGTTTGAGAAGGTGAAAACCGGTTTGAGCCGGTCTGGTCCCGTTATAGTCCGGTTTGAGCCGGTTAAAACCGGTTTCAGCTGGTCTGGTTTGTTTTGAGCAGGTCTGATCCGGTTTGAGCCTCTCAAAACCGGTTGGAACCGGTCGGGGCCGGTTTGAGTCCGGTTTGAGACGGTCCAAACCGGTTCGAGCCCGTGTGGCCTGGTTTGACCCGGTCAAAACACGTATGAGTCCGGATTGAGCCTGTGAAAACCGGTTTGAGATGTTCTGGTCTGGTTTCAGCCAGTTTGAGCTGGTCTGGTGTGGCTTGAGGCAGTTTTAGCCGGTCTCTTCCTGTTTGAGTCCGGTTTAGCAGTTCAAAACCGTTTTGAGACGGTCTAGTCCGCTTTGAGTCTGGTTTCAGCCGATCAAAACCGGTTTGAGCCGGTCTGGTCCGGTTTGAGTCCGGTTTGACCCAGTCAAAACAGGTTTGAGGCGATCTGGTCCGGTTTGAGTCCGGTTTGAGCCGGTCAAAACTGGTTGGAGCCCGTCTGGCCTGTTTTGATCTTGTCAAAACCCGCTTGACACTGGTTTGAGCCGGTCAAAACTGGTTTGAACCGTTCTGGTCCGGTTTGATCCGGTTTGGGCCTGTCTGTTCTGGTTTGAGCCGTTTCAAACCGGTTTTAGCTGGTCTGGTCCGGTTTGAGTCTGGATTGAGCCGTTCAAAACCTGGTAGACACGGTCTGGTCCGTAATGAGACGGTTAAAACCGGTTTGAGCCAGTCTAAGAGCAGATCTGGTGCAGTTTGATACGGTTGGAGCCGGTCAAAATACGTTTGAGTCCGTTTTTAGCCGGTCTGGTCCGTTCTGGTTTGAGCCGGTCAAAACCTGTTTTAGCCCGTCTGCTCCAGTTTGAGTCTGGTTTGAGCCAGTCAAAACAGGTTTGAGCCGGTCTGGTCCGGTTTGAGTCCGGTTTGAGTCCGGTTTGTTCCGGTCTGGTCCAGTTTGAGCCGGTGAAAACCGGTTTGAGACCGTCTCATCTGGTTTGAGCTGGTCAAAACTGGTTTGAGCCAGTCTAATACGGTCAAAACATGTTTGAGCCGGTCTGCTCGGATTTGAGTCCGGTTTGAGGCGGTAAAACCCGGTTTCAGTCCGGTTTGAGCCGGTCTTTTCCATTCCGGTTTGAGTCCGGTTTAAGCCGATCAAAACCGGTTTGAGCCGGTCTGATTCGGTTTGAGACGGTCAAAAGCGGTTTGAGTCGGGCTAATACGGTCAAAATAGGTTTGAGAGGGTCTGGTCCGGTTTGAGTCTGGTTTCAGCCGTTCAAAACCGGTTTGAGCCGGTCTGGTCTGGTTTGAACCGGTTTGAGCCTGTCTGGTCTGGTTTGAGAAGGGGAAAAACGGTATGAGCCGGTCTGGTCCCGTTATAGTCCGGTTTGAACTGGTTAAAACTGGTTTCAGCTGGTCTGGTTTGTTTTGAGCAGGTCTAGTCCGGTTTGAGCCTGTCAAAACTGGTTGGAAACGGTCGTGGCCGGTTTGAGCCCGTTTGAGCTGGTCTGGTCTAGTTTTAGCCGGTTTGAGCCGGTCTGTTCCTGCTTGAGCCGGTCTGTTCCAGTTTGAGTCCGATTTGAGCCGTTCAAAACCGGTATGAGCCGGTCTGGTACGGTTTGAGTCTGGTTTGAGCCAGTCAAAAAAGCTTTGAGCTGGTCTGGTTCGGTTTGAGTCCGGTTTGAGCCGGTCAAAACCGGTTTGAGCCGGTCTGGCCTGATTTGATCTGGTCAAAACCCGTTTGACTCTGGTTTGAGCCGGTCAAAACTGGTTTGAGCCGTTCTGGTCCGGTTTGATATGGCTTGAGGCAGTCTGGTCTCGTTTGAGCCGGTTCGAACCAGTTTTAGCCGGTCTGGTCCGATTTGAGTCCGGTTTGAGCCGTTCAAAACCTGGTAGACACGGTCTGGTCCGTAATGAGACGGTTAAAACCGGTTTGAGCCAGTCTAAGAGCCGGTCGGGTGCGGTTTGATCCGGTTGGAGCCGGTCAAATCATGTTTGAGTCCGTTTTGAGGTGGTCTGGTCCGTTCCGGTTTGAGCCGGTCAAAACCTGTTTGAGCCGGTCTGGCCTGGTTTGACCCGGTTTGAGCCGGTCCGGTCAGGTTTTAGTCCGGTTTGAGCCGGTCAAAACCGCATCCAGCCGGTCTGGTTCGTTTTGAGCCGGTCTGGTCCGGTTTGAGCCTGTCAAAACCGATTGGAACCGGTCTGGGCCGGTTTGAGTCCGGTTTGAGACGGTCACAACCGGTTTGAGCCGGTCTGGCCTGGTTTGATATGGTCAAAACCCATATGAGTCCGGTTTGAGCCAGTGAAAACCGGTTTGAGATGTTCTGGTCCGGTTTGAGAAGGTTTGAGCCGGTCTGGTCAGGTGTGAGCCGATTTGAGCCCATCTGTTCCTGTTTGAGCAGGTCTGTTCCTGTTTGAGTCCGGTTTGAGCCGTTCAAAACCGTTTTAAGCCGGTCTAGTCAGGTTTGAGTCCTTTTTGAGCCAGTCAAAACAGGTTTGAGCCGGTCTGGTCCGGTTAGAGTCCAGTTTGAGCCGGTCAAAACCGGTTTCAGCCGGTGTGGCCTGGTTTGATCTGGTCAAAACACGTTTGACTCTGGTTTGAGCCCGTCAAACTGGTTTGAGCCGTTTTGGTCCGGTTTGAGCCCGGTTTGAGCCGGTCAAAATTGGTTTGAGCCGGTCCGGCCTGGTTTGATCTGGTCAAAACCCGTTTGAGTCCGGATTGAGCCGGTCAATACCGGTCTGAGCCGGTCTGGTCCGGTTTGAGTCTGGTTTCAGCCGTTCAAAACCGGTTTGAGCCGGTCTGGTCTGGTTTGAACCGGTTTGAGCCTGTCTGGTCTGGTTTGAGAAGGGGAAAAACGGTATGAGCCGGTCTGGTCCCGTTATAGTCCGGTTTGAACCGGTTAAAACTGGTTTCAGCTGGTCTGGTTTGTTTTGAGCAGGTCTAGTCCGGTTTGAGCCTGTCAAAACTGGTTGGAAACGGTCGTGGCCGGTTTGAGCCCGTTTGAGCTGGTCTGGTCTAGTTTTAGCCGGTTTGAGCCGGTCTGTTCCTGCTTGAGCCGGTCTGTTCCAGTTTGAGTCCGATTTGAGCCGTTCAAAACCGGTATGAGCCGGTCTGGTACGGTTTGAGTCTGGTTTGAGCCAGTCAAAAAAGCTTTGAGCTGGTCTGGTTCGGTTTGAGTCCGGTTTGAGCCGGTCAAAACCGGTTTGAGCCTCTCTGGCCTGGTTTGATGTGGTCAAAACCCGTTTGACTCTGGTTTGAGCCAGTCAAAACTGGTTTGAGCCGTTCTGGTCCGGTTTGATACGGCTTGAGGCAGTCTGGTCTCGTTTGAGCCGGTTCAAACCAGTTTTAGCCGGTCAGGTCCGGTTTGAGTCCGGTTTGAGCCGTTCAAAACCTGGTAGACCCGGTCTGGTCTGTAATGAGACGGTTAAACTGGTTTGAGCCAGTCTAGGAGCCAGTCCGCTCAGGTTTTAGTCCGGTTTGAGCCGTTTAAAACCGGATTCAGCCGGTCTGGTTCGTTTTGAGCCGGTCTGGTCCGGTTTGAGCCTGTCAAAACCGATTGGAACCGGTCTGGGTCGGTTTGAGTCCGGTTTGAGCCGGTCAAAACCGGTTTGAGCCGATCTGGCCTGGTTTGATATGGTCAAAACCCATATGAGTCCGGTTTGAGCCAGTGAAAACCGGTTTGAGATGTTCTGGTCCGGTTTGAGAAGGTTTGAGCCGGTCTGGTCTGGTGTGAGCCGATTTGAGCCCATCTGTTCCTGTTTGAGCAGGTCTGTTCCTGTTTGAGTCCGGGTTGAGCCGTTCAAAACCGTTTTGAGCCGGTCTAGTCAGGTTTGAGTCCTTTTTGAGCCAGTCAAAACAGGTTTGAGCCGGTCTGGTCCGGTTAGAGTCCAGTTTGGGCCAGTCAAAACCGGTTTCAGCCGGTGTGGCCTGGTTTGATCTGGTCAAAACACGTTTGACTCTGGTTTGAGCCCGTCAAAACTGGTTTGAGCCGTTTTGGTCCGGTTTGAGCCCGGTTTGAGCCGGTCAAAATTGGTTTGAGCCGGTCTGGCCTTGTTTGATCTGGTCAAAACCCGTTTGAGTCCGGATTGAGCCGGTCAAAACCGGTCTGAGCCGGTCTGGTCCGGTTTGTGTCCGGTTTGAGTCCGGTTTGTGCCGGTCTGGTGCAGTTTGAGCCGGTCAAATCCGGTTTGAGCCCGTCTCGTGTGGTTTGAGCCAGTCAAATCTGGTTTGAGCCGGTATAATACGGTCAAAACATGTTTGAGCCGGTCTGCTGGGATTTGAGTCCGGTTTGAAGCGCTAAAAACCGGTTTAAGTCCGGTTTGAGCCGGTCTGTTCCGTTCCGGTTTGAGTCCAGTTTAAGCCGATCAAAACCAGTTTGAGCCGGTCTGTTTCAGTTTGAGACGGTCAAAACCGGTTTGAGCCTGTCTAATACGGTCAAAAGAGGTTTGAGATTGTCTGGTCCCTTTTGAGTCCGGTTTCAGCCGTTCAAAACCGGTTTGAGCCGATCTGGTCTGGTTTGAACCGGTTTGAGCAGGTCTGGTCTAGTTTGAGAAGGTGAAAACCGGTTTGAGCCGGTCTGGTCCCGTTATAGTCCGGTTTGAGCCGGTTAAAACCGGTTTCAGCTGGTCTGGTTTGTTTTGAGCAGGTCTGATCCGGTTTGAGCCTCTCAAAACCGGTTGGAACTGGTCGGGGCCGGTTTGAGTCCGGTTTGAGCCGGTCCAAACCGGTTCGAGCCCGTGTGGCCTGGTTTGACCCGGTCAAAACACGTATGAGTCCGGATTGAGCCTGTGAAAACCGGTTTGAGATGTTCTGGTCTGGTTTCAGACAGTTTGAGCTGGTCTGGTGTGGCTTGAGCCAGTTTTAGCCGGTCTCTTCCTGTTTGAGTCCGGTTTAGCAGTTCAAAACCGTTTTGAGATGGTCTAGTCCGCTTTGAGTCTGGTTTCAGCCGATCAAAACCGGTTTGAGCCGGTCTGGTCCGGTTTGAGTCCGGTTTGACCCAGTCAAAACAGGTTTGAGCCGATCTGGTCCGGTTTGAGTCCGGTTTGAGCCGGTCAAAACTGGTTGGAGCCCGTCTGGCCTGTTTTGATCTGGTCAAAACCCGTTTGACACTGGTTTGAGCCGGTCAAAACTGGTTTGAACCGTTCTGGTCCGGTTTGATCCGGTTTGGGCCTGTCTGGTCTGGTTTGAGCCGGTTCAAACCGGTTTTAGCTGGTCTGGTCCGGTTTGAGTCTGGTTTGAGCCATTCAAAACCTGGTAGACCCAGTCTGGTCCGTAATGAGACGGTTAAAACCGGTTTGAGCCAGTCTAAGAGCAGATCTGGTGCGGTTTGATACGGTTGAAGCTGGTCAAAACACGTTTGAGTCCGTTTTGAGCCGGTCTGGTCCGTTCTGGTTTGAGCCGGTCAAAACCTGTTTGAGCCAGTCTGCTCCAGTTTGAGTCCGGTTTGAGTCCGGTTTGTTCCGGTCTGGTCCAGTTTGAGCTGGTGAAAACCGGTTTGAGACCGTCTCATCCGGTTTGAGCTGGTCAAAACTGGTTTGAGCCAGTCTAATACGGTCAAAACATGTTTGAGCCGGTCTGCTCGGATTTGAGTCCGGTTTGAGGCGGTAAAACCTGGTTTCAGTCCGGTTTGAGCCGGTCTTTTCCGCTCCGGTTTGAGTCCGGTTTAAGCCGATCAAAACCGGTTTGAGCCGGTCTGATTCGGTTTGAGACGGTCAAAAGCGGTTTGAGTCGGGCTAATACGGTCAAAATAGGTTTGAGGGGTCTGGTCCGGTTTGATTCTGGTTTCAGCCGTTCAAAACCGGTTTGAGCCGGTCTGGTCTGGTTTGAACCGGTTTGAGCCTGTCTGGTCTGGTTTGAGAAGGGGAAAAACGGTATGAGCCGTTCTGGCCCCTTTATAGTCCGGTTTGAACCGGTTAAAACTGGTTTCAGCTGGTCTGGTTTGTTTTGAGCAGGTCTAGTCCGGTTTGAGCCTGTCAAAACTGGTTGGAAACGGTCGTGGCCGGTTTGAGCCCGTTTGAGCTGGTCTGGTCTAGTTTTAGCCGGTTTGAGCCGGTCTGTACCTGCTTGAGCCGGTCTGTTCCAGTTTGAGTCCGATTTGAGCCGTTCAAAACCGGTATGAGCCGGTCTGGTACGGTTTGAGTCTGGTTTGAGCCAGTCAAAAAAGCTTTGAGCTGGTCTGGTTCGGTTTGAGTCCGGTTTGAGCCGGTCAAAACCGGTTTGAGCCGGTCTGGCCTGATTTGATCTGGTCAAAACCCGTTTGACTCTGGTTTGAGCCGGTCAAAACTGGTTTGAGCCGTTCTGGTCCGGTTTGATACGGCTTGAGGCAGTCTGGTCTCGTTTGAGCCGGTTCAAACCAGTTTTAGCCGTTCTGGTCCGGTTTGAGTCCGGTTTGAGCCGTTCAAAACCTGGTAGACGCGGTCTGGTCCGTAATGAGACGGTTAAAACCGGTTTGGGCCAGTCTAAGAGCCGGTCAGGTGCGGTTTGATACGGTTGGAGCCGGTCAAATCATGTTTGAGTCCGTTTTGAGGTGGTCTGGTCCGTTCCGGTTTGAGCCGGTCAAAACCTGTTTGAGCCGGTCTGGCCTGGTTTGACCCGGTTTGAGCCGGTCCGGTCAGGTTTTAGTCCGGTTTGAGCCGGTCAAAATCGGATTCAGCCGGTCTGGTTCGTTTTGAGCCGGTCTGGTCCGGTTTGAGCCTGTCAAAACCGATTGGAACCGGTCTGGGCCGGTTTGAGTCCGGTTTGAGCCGGTCAAAACCGGTTTGAGCCGGTCTGGCCTGGTTTGATATGGTCAAAACCCATATGAGTCCGGTTTGAGCCAGTGAAAACCGGTTTGAGATGTTCTGGTCCGGTTTGAGAAGGTTTGAGCCGGTCTGGTCTGGTGTGAGCCGATTTGAGCCCATCTGTTCCTGTTTGAGCAGGTCTGTTCCTGTTTGAGTCCGGGTTGAGCCGTTCAAAACCGTTTTGAGCCGGTCTAGTCAGGTTTGAGTCCTTTTTGAGCCAGTCAAAACAGGTTTGAGCCGGTCTGGTCCGGTTAGAGTCCAGTTTGGGCCGGTCAAAACCGGTTTCAGCCGGTGTGGCCTGGTTTGATCTGGTCAAAACACGTTTGACTCTGGTTTGAGCCCGTCAAAACTGGTTTGAGCCGTTTTGGTCCGGTTTGAGCCCGGTTTGAGCCGGTCAAAATTGGTTTGAGCCGGTCCGACCTGGTTTGATCTGGTCAAAAACCGTTTGAGTCCGGATTGAGCCGGTCAAAACCGGTCTGAGCCGGTCTGGTCCGGTTTGTGTCCGGTTTGAGTCCGGTTTGTGCCGCTCTGGTGCAGTTTGAGCCGGTCAAAACCGGTTTGAGCCCGTCTCGTGTGGTTTGAGCCAGTCAAATCTGGTTTGAGCCTGTATAATACGGTCAAAACATGTTTGAGCCGGTCTGCTGGGATTTGAGTCCGGTTTGAAGCGCTAAAAACCGGTTTAAGTCCGGTTTGAGCCGGTCTGTTCCGTTCCGGTTTGAGTCCGGTTTAAGCCGATCAAAACCAGTTTGAGCCGGTCTGTTTCAGTTTGAGACGGTCAAAACCGGTTTGAGCCTGTCTAATACGGTCAAAAGAGGTTTGAGATTGTCTGGTCCCTTTTGAGTCCGGTTTCAGCCGTTCAAAACCGGTTTGAGCCGATCTGGTCTGGTTTGAACCGGTTTGAGCAGGTCTGGTCTAGTTTGAGAAGGTGAAAACCGGTTTGAGCCGGTCTGGTCCCGTTATAGTCCGGTTTGAGCCGGTTAAAACCGGTTTCAGCTGGTCTGGTTTGTTTTGAGCAGGTCTGATCCGGTTTGAGCCTCTCAAAACCGGTTGGAACTGGTCGGGGCCGGTTTGAGTCCGGTTTGAGCCGGTCCAAACCTGTTCGAGCCCGTATGGCCTGGTTTGACCCGGTCAAAACACGTATGAGTCCGGATTGAGCCTGTGAAAACCGGTTTGAGATGTTCTGGTCTGGTTTCAGACAGTTTGAGCTGGTCTGGTGAGGCTTGAGCCAGTTTTAGCCGGTCTCTTCCTGTTTGAGTCCGGTTTAGCAGTTCAAAACCGTTTTGAGACGGTCTAGTCCGCTTTCAGTCTGGTTTCAGCCGATCAAAACCGGTTTGAGCCGGTCTGGTCCGGTTTGAGTCCGGTTTGACCCAGTCAAAACAGGTTTGAGCCGATCTGGTCCGGTTTGAGTCCGGTTTGAGCCAGTCAAATCTGGTTGGAGCCCGTCTGGCCTGTTTTGATCTGGTCAAAACCCGTTTGACACTGGTTTGAGCCGGTCAAAACTGGTTTGAACCGTTCCGGTCCGGTTTGATCCGGTTTGGGCCTGTCTGGTCTGGTTTGAGCCGGTTCAAACCGGTTTTAGCTGGTCTGGTCCGGTTTGAGTCTGGTTTGAGCCATTCAAAACCTGGTAGACCCAGTCTGGTCCGTAATGAGTCGGTTAAAACCGGTTTGAGCCAGTCTAAGAGCAGATCTGGTGCGGTTTGATACGGTTGGAGCTGGTCAAAACACGTTTGAGTCCGTTTTGAGCCGGTCTGGTCCGTTCTGGTTTGAGCCGGTCAAAACCTGTTTGAGCCAGTCTGCTCCAGTTTGAGTCCGGTTTGAGTCCGGTTTGTTCCGGTCTGGTCCAGTTTGAGCTGCTGAAAACCGGTTTGAGACCGTCTCATCCGGTTTGAGCTGGTCAAAACTGGTTTGAGCCAGTCTAATACGGTCAAAACATGTTTGAGCCGGTCTGCTCGGATTTGAGTCCGGTTTGAGGCGGTAAAACCTGGTTTCAGTCCGGTTTGAGCCGGTCTTTTCCACTCCGGTTTGAGTCCGGTTTAAGCCGATCAAAACCGGTTTGAGCCGGTCTGATTCGGTTTGAGACGGTCAAAAGCGGTTTGAGTCGGGCTAATACGGTCAAAATAGGTTTGAGGGGTCTGGTCCGGTTTGATTCTGGTTTCAGCCGTTCAAAACCGGTTTGAGCCGGTCTGGTCTGGTTTGAACCGGTTTGAGCCTGTCTGGTCTGGTTTGAGAAGGGGAAAAACGGTATGAGCCGTTCTGGCCCCTTTATAGTCCGGTTTGAACCGGTTAAAACTTGTTTCAGCTGGTCTGGTTTGTTTTGAGCAGGTCTAGTCCGGTTTGAGCCTGTCAAAACTGGTTGGAAACGGTCATGGCCGGTTTGAGCCCGTTTGAGCTGGTCTGGTCTAGTTTTAGCCGGTTTGAGCCGGTCTGTACCTGCTTGAGCCGGTCTGTTCCAGTTTGAGTCCGATTTGAGCCGTTCAAAACCGGTATGAGCCGGTCTGGTACGGTTTGAGTCTGGTTTGAGCCAGTCAAAAAAGCTTTGAGCTGGTCTGGTTCGGTTTGAGTCCGGTTTGAGCCGGTCAAAACCGGTTTGAGCCTGTCTGGCCTGATTTGATCTGGTCAAAACCCGTTTGACTCTGGTTTGAGCCGGTCAAAACTGGTTTGAGCCGTTCTGGTCCTGTTTGATACGGCTTGAGGCAGTCTGGTCTCGTTTGAGCCGGTTCAAACCAGTTTTAGCCGTTCTGGTCCGGTTTGAGTCCGGTTTGAGCCGTTCAAAACCTGGTAGACGCGGTCTGGTCCGTAATGAGACGGTTAAAACCGGTTTGGGCCAGTCTAAGAGCCGGTCAGGTGCGGTTTGATACGGTTGGAGCCGGTCAAATCATGTTTGAGTCCGTTTTGAGGTGGTCTGGTCCGTTCCGGTTTGAGCCGGTCAAAACCTGTTTGAGCCGGTCTGGCCTGGTTTGACCCGGTTTGAGCCGGTCCGGTCAGGTTTGAGTCCGGTTTGAGCCGGTCAAAACCGCATCCAGCCGGTCTGGTTCGTTTTGAGCCGGTCTGGTCCGGTTTGAGCCTGTCAAAACCGATTGGAACCGGTCTGGGCCGGTTTGAGTCCGGTTTGAGCCGGTCACAACCGGTTTGACCCGGTCTGGCCTGGTTTGATATGGTCAAAACCCATATGAGTCCGGTTTGAGCCAGTGAAAACCGGTTTGAGATGTTCTGGTCCGGTTTGAGAAGGTTTGAGCCGGTCTGCTCTGGTGTGAGCCGATTTGAGCCCATCTGTTCCTGTTTGAGCAGGTCTGTTCCTGTTTGAGTCCGGTTTGAGCCGTTCAAAACCGTTTTGAGCCGGTCTAGTCAGGTTTGAGTCCTTTTTGAGCCAGTCAAAACAGGTTTGAGCCGGTCTGGTCCGGTTAGAGTCCAGTTTGAGCCGGTCAAAACCGGTTTCAGCCGGTGTGGCCTGGTTTGATCTGGTCAAAACACGTTTGACTCTGGTTTGAGCCCGTCAAAACTGGTTTGAGCCGTTTTGGTCCGGTTTGAGCCCGGTTTGAGCCGGTCAAAATTGGTTTGAGCCGGTCCGGCCTGGTTTGATCTGGTCAAAACTCGTTTGAGTCCGGATTGAGCCGGTCAATACCGGTCTGAGCCGGTCTGGTCCGGTTTGTGTCCGGTTTGAGTCCGGTTTGTGCCGGTCTGGTGCAGTTTGAGCCGGTCAAATCCGGTTTGAGCCCGTCTCATGCGGTTTGAGCCAGTCAAATCTGGTTTGAGCCGGTATAATACGGTCAAAACATGTTTGAGCCGGTCTGCTCGGATTTGAGTCCGGTTTGAAGCGCTAAAAACCGGTTTAAGTCCGGTTTGAGCCGGTCTGTTCCGTTCCGGTTTGAGTCCGGTTTAAGCCGATCAAAACCAGTTTGAGCCGGTCTGTTTCAGTTTGAGACGGTCAAAACCGGTTTGAGCCTGTCTAATACGGTCAAAAGAGGTTTGAGATTGTCTGGTCCCTTTTGAGTCCGGTTTCAGCCGTTCAAAACCGGTTTCAGCCGATCTGCTCTGGTTTGAACCGGTTTGAGCAGGTTTGGTCTAGTTTGAGAAGGGAAAACCGGTTTGAGCCGGTCTGGTCCCGTTATAGTCCGGTTTGAGCCGGTTAAAACCGGTTTCAGCTGGTCTGGTTTGTTTTGAGCAGGTCTGATCCGGTTTGAGCCTCTCAAAACTGGTTGGAACCGGTCGGGGCCGGTTTGAGTGCGGTTTGAGCCGGTCCAAACCGGTTCGAACCCGTGTGGCCTGGTTTGACCCGGTCAAAACACTTATGAGTCCGGATTGAGCCTGTGAAAACCGCTTTGAGATGTTCTGGTCTGGTTTCAGCCAGTTTGACCTGGTCTGGTGTGGCTTGAGCCAGTTTTAGCTGGTCTCTTCCTGTTTGAGTCCGGTTTAGCAGTTTAAAACCGTTTTGAGACGGTCTAGTCCGCTTTGCGTCTAGGTTTCAGCCGATCAAAACCGGTTTGACACGGTCTGGTCCGGTTTGAGTCCGGTTTGACCCAGTCAAAACAGGTTTGAGCCGATCTGGTCCGGTTTGTGTCAGGTTTGAGCCGGTCAAAACTGGTTGGAGCGCGTCTGGCCTGTTTTGATCTGGTCAAAACCCGTTTGACACTGGTTTGAGCCGGTCAAAACTGGTTTGAACCGTTCTGGTCCGGTTTGATCCGGTTTGGGCCAGTCTGGTCTGGTTTGAGCCTGTTTAAACCGGTTTTAGCTGGTCTGCTCCGGTTTGAGTCTGGTTTGAGCCGTTCAAAAGCTGGTAGACCCGGTCTGGTCCGTAATGAGACGGTTAAAACCGGTTTGAGCCAGTCTAAGAGCAGATCTGGTGCGGTTTGATACGGTTGGAGCCGGTCAAAAGACGTTTGAGTCCGTTTTGAGCCGGTCTGGTCCGTTCTGGTTTGAGCCGGTCAAAACATGTTTGAGCCAGTCTGCTCCAGTTTGAGTCCGGTTTGAGCCAGTCAAAACAGGTTTGAGCCGGTCTGGTCCGTTTTGAGTCCGGTTTGAGTCTGGTTTGTTCCGGTCTGGTCCAGTTTGAGCCGGTGAAAACCGGTTTGAGACCGTCTCATCCGGTTTGAGCTGGTCAAAACTGGTTTGAGCCAGTCTAATACAGTCAAAACATGTTTGAGCCGGTCTGCTCGGATTTGAGTCCGGTTTGAGGCGGTAAAACCCGGTTTCAGTCCGGTTTGAGCCGGTCTTTCCCGTTCCGGTTTGAGTCCGGTTTAAGCCGATCAAAACCGGTTTGAGCCGGTCTGATTCGGTTTGAGACGGTCAAAAGCGGTTTGAGTCGGGCTAATACGGTCAAAATAGGTTTGAGAGGGTCTGGTCCGGTTTGAGTCTGTTTTCAGCCGTTCAAAACCGGTTTGAGCCGGTCTGGTCTGGTTTGAACCGGTTTGAGCCTGTCTGGTCTGGTTTGAGAAGGGGAAAAACGGTATGAGCTGGTCTGGTCCCGTTATAGTCCGGTTTGAGCCGGATATAACTGGTTTCAGCTGGTCTGGTTTGTTTTGAGCAGGTCTAGTCCGGTTTGAGCCTGTCAAAACTGGTTGGAAACGGTCGTGGCCGGTTTGAGCCCGTTTGAGCTGGTCTGGTCTAGTTTTAGCCGGTTTGAGCCGGTCTGTTCCTTCTTGAGCCGGTCTGTTCCAGTTTGAGTCCGATTTGAGCCGTTCAAAACCGGTATGAGCCGGTCTGGTACGGTTTGAGTCTGGTTTGAGCCAGTCAAAAAAGCTTTGAGCTGGTCTGGTTCGGTTTGAGTCCGGTTTGAGCCGGTCAAAACCGGTTTGAGCCGGTCTGGCCTGATTTGATCTGGTCAAAACCCGTTTGACTCTGGTTTGAGCCGGTCAAAACTGGTTTGAGCCGTTCTGGTCCGGTTTGATACGGCTTGAGGCAGTCTGGTCTCGTTTGAGCCGGTTCAAACCAGTTTTAGCCGTTCTGGTCCAGTTTGAGTCCGGTTTGAGCCGTTCAAATCCTGGTAGACCCGGGCTGGTCCGTAATGAGACAGTTAAAACCGGTTTGAGCCAGTCTAAGAGCCGGTCAGGTGTGGTTTGATCCGGTTGGAGCCGGTCAAATCATGTTTGAGTCCGTTTTGAGGTGGTCTGGTCCGTTCCGGTTTGAGCCGGTCCAAACCTGTTTGAGACGGTCTGGCCTGGTTTGACCCGGTTTGAGCCGGTCCGGTCAGGTTTTAGTCCGGTTTGAGCCGGTCAAAACCGGATCCAGTCGGTCTGGTTCGTTTTGAGCCGGTCTGGTCCGGTTTGAGCCTGTGAAAACCGATTGGAACCTGTCTGTGCCGGTTTGAGTCCGGTTTGAGCCGGTCAAAACCGATTTGAGCCGGTCTGGCCTGGTTTGATATGGTCAAAACCCATATGAGTCCGGTTTGAGCCAGTGAACACCGGTTTGAGATGTTCTGGTCCGGTTTGAGAAGGTTTGAGCTGGTCTGGTCTGGTGTGAGCCGATTTGAGCCCATCTGTTCCTGTTTGAGCCGGTCTGTTCATGTTTGAGTCCGGTTTGAGCCGTTCAAAACCGTTTGGAGCCGGTCTAGTCAGGTTTGAGTCCTTTTTGAGCCAGTCAAAACAGGTTTGAGCCGGTCTGGTCAGGTTAGAGTCCAGTTTGAGCCGGTCAAAACTGGTTGGAGCCCGTCTGGCCTGTTTTGATCTGGTCAAAACCCGTTTGACACTGGTTTGAGCCGGTCAAAACTGGTTTGAACCGTTCTGGTCCGGTTTGATCCGGTTTGGGCCTGTCTGGTCTGGTTTGAGCCGGTTCAAACCGGTTTTAGCTGGTCTGGTCCGGTTTGAGTCTGGTTTGAGCCGTTCAAAACCTGGTAGACCCGGTCTGGTCCGTAATGAGACGGTTAAAACCGGTTTGAGCCAGTCTAAGAGCCGGTCGGGTGCGGTTTGATACGGTTGGAGCCGGTCAAAACACGTTTGAGTCCGTTTTGAGCCGGTCTGGTCCGTTCTGGTTTGAGCCGGTCAAAACCTGTTTGAGCCAGTCTGCTCCAGTTTGAGTCCGGTTTGAGCCAGTCAAAACAGGTTTGAGCCGGTCTGGTCCGGTTTGAGTCCAGTTTGAGCCGGTCAATACAGGTTTGAGCCGGTCTGGTCCGGTTAGAGTCCAGTTTGAGCCGGTCAAAACCGGTTTCAGCCGGTGTGGAGTGGTTTGATCTGGTCAAAACACGTTTGACTCTGGTTTGAGCCCGTCAAAACTGGTTTGAGCCGTTTTGGTCCAGTTTGAGCCCGGTTTGAGCCGTTCAAAATTGGTTTGAGCCGGTCCGGCCTGGTTTGATCTGGTCAAAACCCGTTTGAGTCCGGATTGAGCCGGTCAAAACCGGTCTGACCCGGTCTGGTCCGGTTTGTGTCCGGTTTGAGTCCGGTTTGTGCCGGTCTGGTGCAGTTTGAGCCGGTCAAAACCGGTTTGAGCCAGTCTCGTGCGGTTTGAGCCAGTCAAATCTGGTTTGAGCCGGTATAATACGGTCAAAACATGTTTGAGCCGGTCTGCTGGGATTTGAGTCCGGTTTGAAGCGCTAAAAACCGGTTTAAGTCCGGTTTGAGCCGGTCTGTTCCGTTCCGGTTTGAGTCCGGTTTAAGCCGATCAAAACCAGTTTGAGCCAGTCTGTTTCAGTTTGAGACGGTCAAAACCGGTTTGAGCCTGTCTAATACGGTCAAAAGAGGTTTGAGATTGTCTGGTCCCTTTTGAGTCCGGTTTCAGCCGTTCAAAACCGGTTTGAGCCGATCTGGTCTGGTTTGAACCGGTTTGAGCAGGTCTGGTCTAGTTTGCGAAGGTGAAAACCGGTTTGAGCCGGTCTGGTCTCGTTATAGTCCGGTTTGAGCTGGTTAAAACCGGCTTCAGCTGGTCTGGTTTGTTTTGAGCAGGTCTGATACGGTTTGAGCCTCACAAAACCGGTTGGAACCGGTCGGGGCCGGTTTGAGTCCGGTTTGAGCCGGTCCAAACCGGTTCGAGCCCGTGTGGCCTGGTTTGACCCGGTCAAAACACGTATGAGTCCGGATTGAGCCTGTGAAAACCGGTTTGAGATGTTCTGGTCTGGTTTCAGACAGTTTGAGCTGGTCTGGTGTGGCTTGAGCCAGTTTTAGCTGGTCTCTTCCTGTTTGAGTCCGGTTTAGCAGTTCAAAACCGTTTTGAGACGGTCTAGTCCGCTTTGAGTCTGGTTTCAGCCGATCAAAACCGGTTTGAGCCGGTCTGGTCCGGTTTGAGTCCGGTTTGACCCAGTCAAAACAGGTTTGTGCCGTTCTGGTCCGGTTTGAGTCCGGTTTGAGCCGGTCAAAACTGGTTGGAGCGCGTCTGGCCTGTTTTGATCTGGTCAAAACCCGTTTGACACTGGTTTGAACCGGTCAAAACTGGTTTGAACAGTTCTGGTCCGGTTTGATCCGGTTTGGGCCTGTCTGGTCTGGTTTGAGCCGGTTCAAACCGGTTTTAGCTGGTCTGGTTCGGTTTGAGTCTGGTTTGAGCCGTTCAAAACCTGGTAGACCCGGTCTGGTCCGTAATGAGACGGTTAAAACCGGTTTGAGCCAGTCTAAGAGCCGGTCGGGTGCGGTTGGATACGGTTGGAGCCGGTCAAAACACGTTTGAGTCCGTTTTGAGCCGGTCTGGTCCGTTCTGGTTCGAGGCGGTCAAAACCTGTTTGAGCCAGTCTGCTCCAGTTTGAGTCTGGGTTGAGCCAGTCAAAACAGGTTTGAGCCGGTCTGGTCCGTTTTGAGTCCGGTTTGAGTCCGGTTTGTTCCAGTCTGGTCCAGTTTGAGCCGGTGAAAACCGGTTTGAGACCATCTCATCCGGTTTGAGCTGGTCAAAACTGGTTTGAGCCAGTCTAATACGGTCAAAACATGTTTGATCCGGTCTGCTCGGATTTGAGTCCGGTTTGAGGCGGTAAAACCTGGTTTCAGTCCGGTTTGAGCCTGTCTTTTCCGTTCCGGTTTGAGTCCGGTTTAAGCCGATCAAAACCGGTTTGAGCCGGTCTAATTCGGTTTGAGACGGTCAAAAGCGGTTTGAGTCGGGCTAATACGGTCAAAATAGGTTTGAGAGGGTCTGGTCCGGTTTGAGTCTGTTTTCAGCCGTTCAAAACCGGTTTGAGCCGGTCTGGTCTGGTTTGAACCGGTTTGAGCCTGTCTGGTCTGGTTTGAGAAGGGGAAAAACGGTATGAGCCGGTCTGGTCCCGTTATAGTCCGGTTTGAACCGGTTAAAACTGGTTTCAGCTGGTCTGGTTTGTTTTAAGCAGGTCTAGTCCGGTTTGAGCCTGTCAAAACTGGTTGGAAACGGTCGTGGCCGGTTTGAGCCCGTTTGAGCTGGTCTGGTCTAGTTTTAGCCGGTTTGAGCCGGTCTGTTCCTGCTTGAGCCGGTCTGTTCCAGTTTGAGTCCGATTTGAGCCGTTCAAAACCGGTATGAGCCGGTCTGGTACAGTTTGAGTCTGGTTTGAGCCAGTCAAAAAAGCTTTGAGCTGGTCTGGTTCGGTTTGAGTCCGGTTTGAGCCGGTCAAAACCGGTTTGAGCCGGTCTGGCCTGATTTGATCTTGTCAAAACCCGTTTGACTCTGGTTTGAGCCGGTCAAAACTGGTTTGAGCCGTTCTGGTCCGGTTTGATACGGCTTGAGGCAGTCTGGTCTCGTTTGAGCCGGTTCGAACCAGTTTTAGCCGGTCTGGTCTGGTTTGAGTCCGGTTTGAGCCGTTCAAAACCTGGTAGACCCGGTCTGGTCCGTAATGAGACGGTTAAAACCGGTTTGAGCCAGTCTAAGAGCCGGTCGGGTGTGGTTTGATCCGGTTGGAGCCGGTCAAATCATGTTTGAGTCCGTTTTGAGGTGGTCTGGTCCGTTCCGGTTTGAGCCGGTCAAAACCTGTTTGAGCCGGTCTGGCCTGGTTTGACCCGGTTTGAGCCGGTCCGGTCAGGTTTGAGTCCGGTTTGAGCCGGTCAAAACCGCATCCAGCCGGTCTGGTTCGTTTTGAGCCGGTCTGGTCCGGTTTGAGCCTGTCAAAACCGATTGGAACCGGTCTGGGCCGGTTTGAGTCCGGTTTGAGCCGGTCACAACCGGTTTGAGCCGGTCTGGCCTGGTTTGATATGGTCAAAACCCATATGAGTCCGGTTTGAGCCAGTGAAAACCGGTTTGAGATGTTCTGGTCCGGTTTGAGAAGGTTTGAGCCGGTCTGGTCTGGTGTGAGCCGATTTGAGCCCATCTGTTCCTGTTTGAGCAGGTCTGTTCCTGTTTGAGTCCGGTTTGAGCCGTTCAAAACCGTTTTGAGCCGGTCTAGTCAGGTTTGAGTCCTTTTTGAGCCAGTCAAAACAGGTTTGAGCCGGTCTGGTCCGGTTAGAGTCCAGTTTGAGCCGGTCAAAACCGGTTTCAGCCGGTGTGGCCTGGTTTGATCTGGTCAAAACACGTTTGACTCTGGTTTGAGCCCATCAAAACTGGTTTGAGCCGTTTTGGTCCGGTTTGAGCCCAGTTTGAGCCGGTCAAAATTGGTTTGAGCCGGTCCGGCCTGGTTTGATCTGGTCAAAACCCGGTTGAGTCCGGATTGAGCCGGTCAAAACCGGTCTGAGCCGGTCTGGTCCGGTTTGTGTCCGGTTTGAGTCCGGTTTGTGCCGGTCTGGTGCAGTTTGAGCCGGTCAAAACCGGTTTGAGCCCGTCTCGTGCGGTTTGAGCCAGTCAAATCTGGTTTGAGCCGGTATAATACGGTCAAAACATGTTTGAGCCGGACTGCTCGGATTTCAGTCCGGTTTGAAGCGCTAAAAACCGGTTTAAGTCCGGTTTGAGCCGGTCTGTTCCGTTCCGGTTTGAGTCCGGTTTAAGCCGATCAAAACCAGTTTGAGCCGGTCTGTTTCAGTTTGAGACGGTCAAAACCGGTTTGAGCCTGTCTAATACGGTCAAAAGAGGTTTGAGATTGTCTGGTCCCTTTTGAGTCCGGTTTCAGCCGTTCAAAACCGTTTTGAGCCGATCTGGTCTGGTTTGAACCGGTTTGAGCAGGTCTGGTCTAGTTTGAGAAGGTGAAAACCGGTTTGAGCCGGTCTGGTCCCGTTATAGTCCGGTTTGAGCCGGTTAAAACCGGTTTCAGCTGGTCTGGTTTGTTTTGAGCAGGTCTGATCCGGTTTGAGCCTCTCAAAACCGGTTGGAACCGGTCGGGGCCGGTTTGAGTCCGGTTTGAGCCGGTCCAAACCGGTTCGAGCCCGTGTGGCCTGGTTTGACCCGGTCAAAACACGTATGAGTCCGGATTGAGCCTGTGAAAACCGGTTTGAGATGTTCTGGTCTGGTTTCAGCCAGTTTGAGCTGGTCTGGTGTGGCTTGAGGCAGTTTTAGCCGGTCTCTTCCTGTTTGAGTCCGGTTTAGCAGTTCAAAACCGTTTTGAGACGGTCTAGTCCGCTTTGAGTCTGGTTTCAGCCGATCAAAACCGGTTTGAGCCGGTCTGGTCCGGTTTGAGTCCGGTTTGACCCAGTCAAAACAGGTTTGAGGCGATCTGGTCCGGTTTGAGTCCGGTTTGAGCCGGTCAAAACTGGTTGGAGCCCGTCTGGCCTGTTTTGATCTGGTCAAAACCCGCTTGACACTGGTTTGAGCCGGTCAAAACTGGTTTGAACCGTTCTGGTCCGGTTTGATCCGGTTTGGGCCTGTCTGTTCTGGTTTGAGCCGGTTCAAACCGGTTTTAGCTGGTCTGGTCCGGTTTGAGTCTGGTTTGAGCCGTTCAAAACCTGGTAGACCCGGTCTGGTCCGTAATGAGACAGTTAAAACCGGTTTGAGCCAGTCTAAGAGCAGATCTGGTGCGGTTTGATACGGTTGGAGCCGGTCAAAACACGTTTGAGTCCGTTTTGAGCCGGTCTGGTCCGTTCTGGTTTGAGCCGGTCAAAACCTGTTTGAGCCAGTCTGCTCCTGTTTGAGTCCGGTTTGAGTCCGGTTTGTTCCGGTCTGGTCCAGTTTGAGCCGTTGAAAACCGGTTTGAGACCGTCTCATCCGGTTTGAGCTGGTCAAAACTGGTTTGAGCCAGTCTAATACGGTCAAAACATGTTTGAGCCGGTCTGCTCGGATTTGAGTCCGGTTTGAGGCGGTAAAACCCGGTTTCAGTCCGGTTTGAGCCGGTCTTTTCCGTTCCGTTTTGAGTCCGGTTTAAGCCGATCAAAACCGGTTTGAGCCGGTCTGATTCGGTTTGAGACGGTCAAAAGCGGTTTGAGTCGGGCTAATACGGTCAAAATAGGTTTGAGAGGGTCTGGTCCGGTTTGATTCTGGTTTCAGCCGTTCAAAACCGGTTTGAGCCGGTCTGGTCTGGTTTGAACCGGTTTGAGCCTGTCTGGTCTGGTTTGAGAAGGGGAAAAACGGTATGAGCCGGTCTGGTCCCGTTATAGTCCGGTTTGAACCGGTTAAAACTGTTTTCAGCTGGTCTGGTTTGTTTTGAGCAGGTCTAGTCCGGTTTGAGCCTGTCAAAACTGGTTGGAAACGGTCGTGGCCGGTTTGAGCCCGTTTGAGCTGGTCTGGTCTAGTTTTAGCCGGTTTGAGCCGGTCTGTTCCTGCTTGAGCCGGTCTGTTCCAGTTTGAGTCCGATTTGAGCCGTTCAAAACCGGTATGAGCCGGTCTGGTACAATTTGAGTCTGGTTTTAGCCAGTCAAAAAAGCTTTGAGCTGGTCTGGTTCGGTTTGAGTCCGGTTTGAGCCGGTCAAAACCGGTTTGAGCCGGTCTGGCCTGATTTGATCTGGTCAAAACCCGTTTGACTCTGGTTTGAGCCGGTCAAAACTGGTTTGAGCCGTTCTGGTCCGGTTTGATACGGCTTGAGGCAGTCTGGTCTCGTTTGAGCCGGTTCAAACCAGTTTTAGCCGGTCTGGTCCAGTTTGAGTCCGGTTTGAGCCGTTCAAAACCTGGTAGACCCGGTCTGGTCCGTAATGAGATGGTTAAAACCGGTTTGAGCCAGTCTAAGAGCCGGTCGGGTGTGGTTTGATCCGGTTGGAGCCGGTCAAATCATGTTTGAGTCCGTTTTGAGGTGGTCTGGTCCGTTCCGGTTTGAGCCGGTCAAAACCTGTTTGAGCCGGTCTGGCCTGGTTTCACCCGGTTTGAGCCGGTCAAAACCGGATTCAGTCGGTCTGGTTCGTTTTGAGCCGGTCTGGTCCGGTTTGAGCCTGTGAAATCCGATTGGAACCGGTCTGGGCCGGTTTGAGTCCGGTTTGAGCCGGTCAAAACCGGTTTGAGCCGGTCTGGCCTGGTTTGATATGGTCAAAACCCATATGAGTCCGGTTTGAGCCAGTGAAAACCGGTTTGAGATGTTCTGGTTTGGTTTGAGAAGGTTTGAGCCGGTCTGGTCTGGTGTGAGCCGATTTGAGCCCATCTGTTCCTGTTTGAGCAGGTCTGTTCCTGTTTGAGTCCGTTTTGAGCCGTTCAAAACCGTTTTGAGCCAGTCTAGTCAGGTTTGAGTCCTTTTTGAGCCAGTCAAACAGGTTTGAGCCGGTCTGGTCCGGTTAGAGTCCAGTTTGAGCCGGTCAAATCCGGTTTCAGCCGGTGTGGCCTGGTTTGATCTGGTCAAAACACGTCTGACTCTGCTTTGAGCCCGTCAAAACTGGTTTGAGTCGTTTTGGTCCAGTTTGAGCCCGGTTTGAGCTGGTCAAAATTGGTTTGAGCCGGTCCGGCCTGGTTTGATCTGGTCAAAACCCGTTTGAGTCCGGATTGAGCCGGTCAAAACCGGTCTGAGCCGGTCTGGTCCGGTTTGTGTCCGGTTTGAGTCCGGTTTGTGCCGGTCTGGTGCAGTTTGAGCCAGTCAAAACCGGTTTGAGCCCGTCTCGTGCGGTTTGAGCCAGTCAAATCTGGTTTGAGCCGGTATAATACGGTCAAAACATGTTTGAGCCGGTCTGCTTGGATTTGACTCCTGTTTGAAGCGCTAAAAACCGGTTTAAGTCCGGTTTGAGCCGGTCTGTTCCGTTCCGGTTTGAGTCCGGTTTAAGCCGATCAATACCAGTTTGAGCCGGTCTGTTTCAGTTTGAGACGGTCAAAACCGGTTTGAGCCTGTCGAATACGGTCAAAAGAGGTTTGAGATTGTCTGGTCCCTTTTGAGTCCGGTTTCAGCCGTTCAAAACCGGTTTGAGCCGATCTGGTCTGGTTTGAACCGGTTTGAGCAGGTCTGGTCTAGTTTGAGAAGGTGAAAACCGGTTTGAGCCGGTCTGGTCCCGTTATAGTCCGGTTTGAGCCGGTTAAAACCGGTTTCAGCTGGTCTGGTTTGTTTTGAGCAGGTCTGATCCGTTTTGAGCCTGTCAAAACCTGTTGGGACCGGTCGGGGCCGGTTTGAGTCCGGTTTGAGACGGTCCAAACCGGTTCGAGCCCGTGTGGCCTGGTTTGACCCGGTCAAAACACGTATGAGTCCGGATTGAGCCTGTGAAAGCCGGTTTGAGATGTTCTGATCTGGTTTCAGCCAGTTTGAGCTGGTCTGGTGTGGCTTGAGCCAGTTTTAGCCGGTCTCTTCCTGTTTGAGTCCGGTTTAGCAGTTCAAAACCGTTTTGAGACCGTCTAGTCCGCTTTGAGTCTGGTTTCAGCCGATCAAAACCGGTGTGAGCCGGTCTGGTCCGGTTTGAGTCCGGTTTGACCCAGTCAAAACAGGTTTGAGCCGATCTGGTCCGGTTTGAGTCCGGTTTGAGCCGGTCAAAACTGGTTGGAGCCCGTCTGGCCTGTTTTGATCTGGTCAAAACCCGTTTGACACTGGTTTGAGCCGGTCAAAACTGGTTTGAACCGTTCTGGTCCGGTTTGATATGGTTTGGGCCTGTCTGGTCTGGTTTGAGCCGGTTCAAATCGGTTTTAGCTGGTCTGGTCCGGTTTGAGTCTGGTTTGAGCCGTTCAAAACCAGGTAGACCCGGTCTGGTCCGTAATGAGACGGTTAAAACCGGTTTGAGCCAGTCTAAGAGCAGGTAGGCTGCGGTTTGATACGGTTGGAGCCGGTCAAAACACGTTTGAGTCCGTTTTGAGCCGGTCTGGTTCGTTCTGGTTTGAGCCGGTCAAAACCTGTTTGAGCCAGTCTGCTCCAGTTTGAGTCCGGTTTGAGCAAGTCAAAACAGGTTTGAGCCGGTCTGGTCCGGTTTGAGTCCGGTTTGAGTCCGGTTTGTTCCGGTCTGGTCCAGTTTGAGCCGGTGAAAACCGGTTTGAGACCGTCTCATCCGGTTTGAGCTGGTCAAAACTGGTTTGAGCCAGTCTAATACGGTCAAAACATGTTTGAGCCGGTCTGCTCGGATTTGAATCCGCTTTGAGGCGGTAAAACCCGGTTTCAGTCCGGTTTGAGCCCGTCTTTTCCGTTCCGGTTTGAGTCCGGTTTAAGCCGATCAAAACCGGTTTGAGCCGGTCTGATTCGGTTTGAGACGGTCAAAAGCGGTTTGAGTCGGGCTAATACGGTCAAAATAGGTTTGAGAGGGTCTGGTCCGGTTTGAGTCTGGTTTCAGCTGTTCAAAACCGGTTTGAGCCGGTCTGGTCTGGTTTGAACCGGTTTGAGCCTGTCTGGTCTGGTTTGAGAAGGGGAAAAACGGTATGAGCCGGTCTGGTCCCGTTATAGTCCGGTTTGAACCAGTTAAAACTGGTTTCAGCTGGTCTGGTTTGTTTTGAGCAGGTCTAGTCCGGTTTGAGCCTGTCAAAACTGGTTGGAAACGGTCGTGGCCGGTTTGAGCCCGTTTGAGCTGGTCTGGTCTAGTTTTAGCCGGTTTGAGCCGGTCTGTTCCTGCTTGAGCCGGTCTGTTCCAGTTTGAGTCCGATTTGAGCCGTTCAAAACCGGTATGAGCCGGTCTGGTACGGTTTGAGTCTGGTTTGAGCCAGTCAAAAAAGCTTTGAGCTGGTCTGGTTCGGTTTGAGTCCGGTTTGAGCCGGTCAAAACCGGTTTGAGCCGGTCTGGCCTGATTTGATCTTGTCAAAACCCGTTTGACTCTGGTTTGAGCCGGTCAAAACTGGTTTGAGCCGTTCTGGTCCGGTTTGATACGGCTTGAGGCAGTCTGGTCTCGTTTGAGCTGGTTCGAACCAGTTTTAGCCGGTCTGGTCCGGTTTGAGTCCGGTTTGAGCCGTTCAAAACCTGGTAGACCCGGTCTGGTGCGTAATGAGACGGTTAAAACCGGTTTGAGCCAGTCTAAGAGCCGGTCGGGTGTGGTTTGATCCGGTTGGAGCCGGTCAAATCATGTTTCAGTCCGTTTTGAGGTGGTCTGGTCCGTTCCGGTTAGAGCCGGTCAAAACCGGTTCGAGCCGGTCTGGCCTGGTTTGATATGGTCAAAACCCATATGAGTCCGGTTTGAGCCAGTGAAAACCGGTTTGAGATGTTCTGGTCCGGTTTGAGAAGGTTTGAGCCGGTCTGGTCTGGTGTGAGCCGATTTGAGCCCATCTGTTCCTGTTTGAGCCGGTCTGTTCATGTTTGAGTCCGGTTTGAGCCGTTCAAATCCTGGTAGACCCGGGCTGCTCCGTAATGAGACAGTTACAACCGGTTTGAGCCAGTCTAAGAGCCGGTCAGGTGTGGTTTGATCCAGTTGGAGCCGGTCAAATCATGTTTGAGTCCGTTTTGAGGTGGTCTGGTCCGTTCCGGTTTGAGCCGGTCAAAACCTGTTTGAGACGGTCTGGCCTGGTTTGACCCGGTTTGAGCCGGTCCGGTCAGGTTTTAGTCCGGTTTGAGCCGGTCAAAACCGGATTCAGTCGGTCTGGTTCGTTTTGAGCCGGTCTGGTCCGGTTTGATCCTGTGAAAACCGATTGGAACCGGTCTGGGCCGGTTTGAGTCCGGTTTGAGCCGGTCAAAACCGATTTGAGCCGGTCTGGCCTGGTTTGATATGGTCAAAACCCATATGAGTCCGGTTTGAGCCAGTGAAAACCGGTTTGAGATGTTCTGGTCCGGTTTGAGAAGGTTTGAGCCGGTCTGGTCTGGTGTGAGCCGATTTGAGCCCATCTGTTCCTGTTTGAGCCGGTCTGTTCATGTTTGAGTCCGGTTTGAGCCGTTCAAAACCGTTTTGAGCCGGTCTAGTCAGGTTTGAGTCCTTTTTGAGCCAGTCAAAACAGGTTTGAGCCGGTCTGGTCAGGTTAGAGTCCAGTTTGAGCCGGTCAAAACTGGTTGGAGCCCGTCTGGCCTGTTTTGATCTGGTCAAAACCCGTTTGACACTGGTTTGATCCGGTCAAAACTGGTTTGAACCTTTCTGGTCCGGTTTGATCCGGTTTGGGCCTGTCTGGTCTGGTTTGAGCCGGTTCAAACCGGTTTTAGCTGGTCTGGTCCGGTTTGAGTCTGGTTTGAGCCGTTCAAAACCTGGTAGACCCGGTCTGGTCCGTAATGAGACGGTTAAAACCGGTTTGAGCCAGTCTAAGAGCCGGTCGGGTGCGGTTGGATACGGTTGGAGCCGGTCAAAACACGTTTGAGTCCGTTTTGAGCCGGTCTGGTCCGTTCTGGTTTGAGCCGGTCAAAACCTGTTTGAGCCAGTTTGCTCCAGTTTGAGTCCGGTTTGAGCCAGTCAAAACAGGTTTGAGCCGGTCTGGTCCGGTTTGAGTCCAGTTTGAGCCGGTCAATACAGGTTTGAGCCGGTCTGGTCCGGTTAGATTCCAGTTTGAGCCGGTCAAAACCGGTTTCAGCCGGTGTGGCCTGGTTTGATCTGGTCAAAACACGTTTGACTCTGGTTTGAGCCCGTCAAAACTGGTTTGAGCCGTTTTGGTCCGGTTTGAGCCCGGTTTGAGCCGGTCAAAATTGGTTTGAGCCGGTCCGGCCTGGTTTGATCTGGTCAAAACCCGTTTGAGTCCGGATTGAGCCGGTCAAAACCGGTCTGAGCCGGTCTGGTCCGGTTTGTGTCCGGTTTGAGTCCGGTTTGTGCCGGTCTGGTGCAGTTTGAGCCGGTCAAAACCGGTTTGAGCCCGTCTCGTGCGGTTTGAGCCAGTCAAATCTGGTTTGAGCCGGTATAATACGGTCAAAACATGTTTGAGCCGGTCTGCTGGGATTTGAGTCCGGTTTGAAGCGCTAAAAACCGGTTTAAGTCCGGTTTGAGCCGGTCTGTTCCGTTCCGGTTTGAGTCCGGTTTAAGCCGATCATAACCAGTTTGAGCCGGTCTGTTTCAGTTTGAGACGGTCAAAACAGGTTTGAGCCTGTCTAATACGGTCAAAAGAGGTTTGAGATTGTCTGGTCCCTTTTGAGTCCGGTTTCAGCCGTTCAAAACCGGTTTGAGCCGATCTGGTCTGGTTTGAACCGGTTTGAGCAGGTCTGGTCTAGTTTGAGAAGGTGAAAACCGGTTTGAGCCGGTCTGGTCTCGTTATAGTCCGGTTTGAGCTGGTTAAAACCGGTTTCAGCTGATCTGGTTTGTTTTGAGCAGGTCTGATACGGTTTGAGACTCACAAAACCGGTTGGAACCGGTCGGGGCCGGTTTGAGTCCGGTTTGAGCCGGTCCAAACCGTTTCGAGCCCGTGTGGCCTGGTTTGACCCGGTCAAAACACGTATGAGTCCGGATTGAGCCTGTGAAAACCGGTTTGAGATGTTCTGGTCTGGTTTCAGCCAGTTTGAGCTGGTCTGGTGAGGCTTGAGGCAGTTTTAGCCGGTCTCTTCCTGTTTGAGTCCGGTTTAGCAGTTCAAAACCGTTTTGAGACGGTCTAGTCCGCTTTGAGTCTGGTTTCAGCCGATCAAAACCGGTTTGAGCCGTTCTGGTCCGGTTTGAGTCCGGTTTGACCCAGTCAAAACAGGTTTGAGGCGATCTGGTCCGGTTTGAGTCCGGTTTGAGCCGGTCAAAACTGGTTGGAGCCCGTCTGGACTGTTTTGATCTGGTCAAAACCCGCTTGACACTGGTTTGAGCCGGTCAAAACTGGTTTGAACCGTTCTGGTGCGGTTTGATCCGGTTTCGGCCTGTCTGGTCTGGTTTCAGCCGGTTCAAACCGGTTTTAGCTGGTCTGGTCCGGTTTGAGTCTGGATTGAGCCGTTCAAAACCTGGTAGACCCGGTCTGGTCCGTAATGAGACGGTTAAAACCGGTTTGAGCCAGTCTAAGAGCAGATCTGGTGCAGTTTGATACGGTTGGAGCCGGTCAAAACACGTTTGAGTCCGTTTTGAGCCGGTCTGGTCCGTTCTGGTTTGAGCCGGTCAAAACCTGTTTGAGCCCGTCTGCTCCAGTTTGAGTCTGGTTTGAGCCAGTCAAAACAGGTTTGAGCCGGTCTGGTCCGGTTTGAGTCCGGTTTGAGTCCGGTTTGTTCCGGTCTGGTCCAGTTTGAGCCGGTGAGAAACCGGTTTGAGACCGTCTCATCCGGTTTTAACTGGTCAAAACTGGTTTGAGCCAGTCTAATACGGTCAAAACATGTTTGAGCCGGTCTGCTCGGATTTGAGTCCGGTTTGAGGCGGTAAAACCCGGTTTCAGTCCGGTTTGAGCCGGTCTTTTCCGTTCCGGTTTGAGTCCGGTTTAAGCCGATCAAACCGGTTTGGGCCGGTCTGATTCGGTTTGAGACGGTCAAAAGCGGTTTGAGTCGGGCTAATACGGTCAAAATAGGTTTGAGAGGGTCTGGTCCAGTTTGAGTCTGGTTTCAGCCGTTCAAAACCGGTTTGAGCTGGTCTGGTCTGGTTTGAACCGGTTTGAGCCTGTCTGGTCTGGTTTGAGAAGGGGAAAAACGGTATGAGCTGGTCTGGTCCCGTTATAGTCCGGTTTGAACCGGTTAAAACTGGTTTCAGCTGGTCTGGTTTGTTTTGAGCAGGTCTAGTCCGGTTTGAGCCTGTCAAAACTGGTTGGAAATGGTCGTGGCCGGTTTGAGCCCGTTTGAGCTGGTCTGGTCTAGTTTTAGCCGGTTTGAGCCGGTCTGTTCCTGCTTGAGCCGGTCTATTCCAGTTTGAGTCCGATTTGAGCCGTTCAAAACCGGTATGAGCCGGTCTGGTACGGTTTGAGTCTGGTTTGAGCCAGTCAAAAAAGCTTTGAGCTGGTCTGGTTCGGTTTGAGTCCGGTTTGAGCCGGTCAAAACCGGTTTGAGCCGGTCTGGCCTGATTTGATCTGGTCAAAACCCGTTTGACTCTGGTTTGAGCCGGTCAAAACTGGTTTGAGCCGTTCTGGTCCGGTTTGATACGGCTTGAGGCAGTCTGGTCTCGTTTGAGCCGGTTCAAACCAGTTTTAGCCGTTCTGGTCCAGTATGGGTCCGGTTTGAGACGTTCAAATCCTGGTAGACCCGGGCTGCTCCGTAATGAGACAGTTAAAACCGGTTTGAGCCAGTCTAAGAGCCGGTCAGGTGTGGTTTGATCCAGTTGGATCCGGTCAAATCATGTTTGAGTCCGTTTTGAGGTGGTCTGGTCCGTTCCGGTTTGAGCCGGTCAAAACCTGTTTTAGACGATCTGGCCTGGTTTGACCCGGTTTGAGCCGGTCCGGTCAGGTTTTAGTCCGGTTTGAGCCGGTCAAAACCGGATTCAGTCGGTCTGGTTCGTTTTGAGCCGGTCTGGTCCGGTTTGAGCCTGTGAAAACCTATTGGAACCGGTCTGGGCCGGTTTGAGTCCGGTTTGAGCCGGTCAAAACCGATTTGAGCCGGTCTGGCCTGGTTTGATATGGTCAAAACCCATATGAGTCCGGTTTGAGCCAGTGAAAACCGGTTTGAGATGTTCTGGTCCGGTTTGAGAAGGTTTGAGCCGGTCTGGTCTGGTGTGAGCCGATTTGAGCCCATCTGTTCCTGTTTGAGCCGGTCTGTTCATGTTTGAGTCCGGTTTGAGCCGTTCAAAACCGTTTTGAGCCGGTCTAGTCAGGTTTGAGTCCTTTTTGAGCCAGTCAAAACAGGTTTGAGCCGGTCTGGTCAGGTTAGAGTCCAGTTTGAGCCGGTCAAAACTGGTTGGAGCCCGTCTGGCCTGTTTTGATCTGGTCAAAACCCGTTTGACACTGGTTTGAGCCGGTCAAAACTGGTTTGAACCGTTCTGGTCCGGTTTGATCCGGTTTGGGCCTGTCTGGTCTGGTTTGAGCCGGTTCAAACCGGTTTTAGCTGGTCTGGTCCGGTTTGAGTCTGGTTTGAGCCGTTCAAAACCTGGTAGACCCGGTCTGGTCCGTAATGAGACGGTTAAACCGGTTTGAGCCAGTCTAAGAGCCGGTCGGGTGCGGTTTGATACGGTTGGAGCTGGTCAAAACACGTTTGAGTCCGTTTTGAGCCGGTCTGGTCCGTTCTGGTTTGAGCCGGTCAAAACCTGCTTGAGCCAGTCTGCTCCAGTTTGAGTCCGGTTTGAGCCAGTCAAAACAGGTTTGAGCCGGTCTGGTCCGGTTAGAGTCCAGTTTGAGCCAGTCAAAACCGGTTTCAGCCGGTGTGGAGTGGTTTGATCTGGTCAAAACACGTTTGACTCTGGTTTGAGCCCGTCAAAACTGGTTTGAGCCGTTTTGGTCCGGTTTGAGCCCGGTTTGAGCCGGTCAAAATTGGTTTGAGCCCGTCCGGCCTGGTTTGATCTGGTCAAAACCCGTTTGAGTCCGGATTGAGCCGGTCAAAACCGGTCTGAGCCGGTCTGGTCCAGTTTGTGTCCGGTTTGAGTCCGGTTTGTGCCGGTCTGGTGCAGTTTGAGCCGGTCAAAACCGGTTTGAGCCCGTCTCGTGCGGTTTGAGCCAGTCAAATCTGGTTTGAGCCGGTATAATACGGTCAAAACATGTTTGAGCCGGTCTGCTCGGATTTGAGTCCGGTTTGAAGCGCTAAAAACCGGTTTAAGTCCGGTTTGAGCCGGTCTGTTCCGTTCCGGTTTGAGTCCGGTTTAAGCCGATCATAACCAGTTTGAGCCGGTCTGTTTCAGTTTGAGACGGTCAAAACCGGTTTGAGCCTGTCTAATACGGTCAAAAGAGGTTTGAGATTGTCTGGTCCCTTTTGAGTCCGGTTTCAGCCGTTCAAAACCGGTTTGAGCCGATCTGGTCTGGTTTGAACCGGTTTGAGCAGGTCTGGTCTAGTTTGAGAAGGTGAAAACCGGTTTGAGCCGGTCTGGTCTCGTTATAGTCCGGTTTGAGCTGGTTAAAACCGGGTTCAGCTGGTCTGGTTTGTTTTGAGCAGGTCTGATACGGTTTGAGCCTCACAAAACCGGTTGGAACCGGTCGGGGCTGGTTTGAGTCCGGTTTGAGCCGGTCCAAACCGGTTCGAGCCCGTGTGGCCTGGTTTGACCCGGTCAAAACACGTATGAGTCCGGATTGAGCCTGTGAAAACCGGTTTGAGATGTTCTGGTCTGGTTTCAGACAGTTTGAGCTGGTCTGGTGTGGCTTGAGCCTGTTTTAGCTGGTCTCTTCCTGTTTGAGTCCGGTTTAGCAGTTCAAAACCGTTTTGAGACGGTCTAGTCCGCTTTGAGTCTGGTTTCAGCCGATCAAAACCGGTTTGAGCCGGTCTGGTCCGGTTTGAGTCCGGTTTGACCCAGTCAAAACAGGTTTGTGCCGTTCTGTTCCGGTTTGAGTCCGGTTTGAGCCGGTCAAAACTGGTTGGAGCGCGTCTGGCCTGTTTTGATCTGGTCAAAACCCGTTTGACACTGGTTTGAACCGGTCAAAACTGGTTTGAACAGTTCTGGTCCGGTTTGATCCGGTTTGGGCCTGTCTGGTCTGGTTTGAGCCGGTTCAAACCGGTTTTAGCTGGTCTGGTCCGGTTTGAGTCTGGTTTGAGCTGTTCAAAACCTGGTAGACCCGGTCTGGTCCGTAATGAGACGGTTAAAACCGGTTTGAGCCAGTCTAAGAGCCGGTCGGGTGCGGTTGGATACGGTTGGAGCCGGTCAAAACACGTTTGAGTCCGTTTTGAGCCGGTCTGGTCCGTTCTGGTTCGAGGCGGTCAAAACCTGTTTGAGCCAGTCTGCTCCAGTTTGAGTCTGGGTTGAGCCAGTCAAAACAGGTTTGAGCCGGTCTGGTCCGTTTTGAGTCCGGTTTGAGTCCGGTTTGTTCCGGTCTGGTCCAGTTTGAGCCGGTGAAAACCGGTTTGAGACCGTCTCATCCGGTTTGAGCTGGTCAAAACTGGTTTGAGCCAGTCTAATACGGTCAAAACATGTTTGAGCCGGTCTGCTCGGATTTGAGTCCGGTTTGAGGCGGTAAAACCCGGTTTCAGTCCGTTTTGAGCCGGTCTTTTCCGTTCCGGTTTGAGTCCGGTTTAAGCCGATCAAAACCGGTTTGAGCCGGTCTGATTCGGTTTGAGACGGTCAAAAGCGGTTTGAGTCGGGCTAATACGGTCAAAATAGGTTTGAGAGGGTCTGGTCCGGTTTGAGTCTGTTTTCAGCCGTTCAAAACCGGTTTGAGCCGGTCTGGTCTGGTTTGAACCGGTTTGAGCCTGTCTGGTCTGGTTTGAGAAGGGGAAAAACGGTATGAGCCGGTCTGGTCCCGTTATAGTCCGGTTTGAACCGGTTAAAACTGGTTTCAGCTGGTCTGGTTTGTTTTGAGCAGGTCTAGTCCGGTTTGAGCCTGTCAAAACTGGTTGGAAACGGTCGTGGCCGGTTTGAGCCCGTTTGAGCTGGTCTGGTCTAGTTTTAGCCGGTTTGAGCCGGTCTGTTCCTGCTTGAGCCGGTCTGTTCCAGTTTGAGTCAGATTTGAGCCGTTCAAAACGGGTATGAGCCGGTCTGGTACAGTTTGAGTCTGGTTTGAGCCAGTCAAAAAAGCTTTGAGCTGGTCTGGTTCGGTTTGAGTCCGGTTTGAGCCGGTCAAAACCGGTTTGAGCCGGTCTGGCCTGATTTGATCTGGTCAAAACCCGTTTGACTCTGGTTTGAGCCGGTCAAAACTGGTTTGAGCCGTTCTGGTCCGGTTTGATACGGCTTGAGGCAGTCTGGTCTCGTTTGAGCCGGTTCAAACCAGTTTTAGCCGGTCTGGTCTGGTTTGAGTCCGGTTTGAGCCGTTCAAAACCTGGTAGACCCGGTCTGGTCCGTAATGAGACGGTTAAAACCGGTTTGAGCCAGTCTAAGAGCCGGTCGGGTGTGGTTTGATCCGGTTGGAGCCGGTCAAATCATGTTTGAGTCCGTTTTGAGGTGGTCTGGTCCGTTCCGGTTTGAGCCGGTCAAAACCTGTTTGAGCCGGTCTGGCCTGGTTTGACCCGGTTTGAGCCGGTCCGGTCAGGTTTGAGTCCGGTTTGAGCCGGTCAAAACCGCATCCAGCCGGTCTGGTTCGTTTTGAGCCGGTCTGGTCCGGTTTGAGCCTGTCAAAACCGATTGGAACCGGTCTGGGCCGGTTTGAGTCCGGTTTGAGCCGGTCACAACCGGTTTGAGCCGGTCTGGCCTGGTTTGATATGGTCAAAACCCATATGAGTCCGGTTTGAGCCAGTGAAAACCGGTTTGAGATGTTCTGGTCCGGTTTGAGAAGGTTTGAGCCGGTCTGGTCTGGTGTGAGCCGATTTGAGCCCATCTGTTCCTGTTTGAGCAGGTCTGTTCCTGTTTGAGTCCGGTTTGAGCCGTTCAAAACCGTTTTGAGCCGGTCTAGTCAGGTTTGAGTCCTTTTTGAGCCAGTCAAAACAGGTTTGAGCCGGTCTGGTCCGGTTAGAGTCCAGTTTGAGCCGGTCAAAACCGGTTTCAGCCGGTGTGGCCTGGTTTGGTTTGATCTCGTCAAAACACGTTTGACTCTGGTTTGAGCCCATCAAAACTGGTTTGAGCCGTTTTGGTCCGGTTTGAGCCCAGTTTGAGCCGGTCAAAATTGGTTTGAGCCGGTCCGGCCTGGTTTGATCTGGTCAAAACCCGGTTGAGTCCGGATTGAGCCGGTCAAAACGGTCTGAGCCGGTCTGGTCCGGTTTGTGTCCGGTTTGAGTCCGGTTTGTGCCGGTCTGGAGCAGTTTGAGCCGGTCAAAACCGGTTTGAGCCCGTCTCGTGCGGTTTGAGCCAGTCAAATCTGGTTTGAGCCGGTATAATACGGTCAAACATGTTTGAGCCGTCTGCTCGGATTTGAGTCCGGTTTGAAGCACTAAAAACCGGTTTTAAGTCCGGTTTGAGCCGGTCTGTTCCGTTCCGGTTTGAGTCCGGTTTAAGCCGATCAAAACCAGTTTGAGCCGGTCTGTTTCAGTTTGAGACGGTCAAAACCGGTTTGAGCCCTGTCTAATACGGTCAAAAGAGGTTTGAGATTGTCTGGTCCCTTTTGAGTCCGGTTTCAGCCATTCAAAAATCGGTTTGAGCCGATCTGGTCTGGTTTGAACCGGTTTTGAGCAGCTTTGGTCTAGTTTGAGAAGGGTGAAAACCGGTTTTGAGCCGGTCTGGTCCCGTTATAGTCCGGTTTGAGCCGGTTAAAACCGGTTTCAGCTGGTCTGGTTTGTTTTGAGCAGGTCTGATCCGGTTTGAGCCTCTCAAAACCGGTTGGAACCGGTCGGGGCCGGTTTGAGTCCGGTTTGAGCCGGTCCAAACCGGTTCGAGCCCGTGTGGCCTGGTTTGACCCGGTCAAAACACGTATGAGTCCGGATTGAGCCTGTGAAAACCGGTTTGAGATGTTCTGGTCTGGTTTCAGCCAGTTTGAGCTGGTCTGGTGTGGCTTGAGGCAGTTTTTAGCCGGTCTCTTCCTGTTTGAGTCCGGTTTAGCAGTTCAAAACCGTTTTGAGACGGTCTAGTCCGCTTTGAGTCTGGTTTCAGCTGATCAAAACCGCTTTGAGCCGGTCTGGTCCGGTTTGAGTCCGGTTTGACCCAGTCAAAACAGGTTTGAGGCGATCTGGTCCGGTTTGAGTCCGGTTTGAGCCGGTCAAAACTGGTTGGAGCCCGTCTGGCCTGTTTTGATCTGGTCAAAACCCGTTTTGACACTGGTTTGAGCCGGTCAAAACTGGTTTGAAACCGTTCTGGTCCGGTTTGATCCGGTTTGGGCCTGTCTGTTCTGGTTTGAGCCGGTTCAAACCGGTTTTAGCTGGTCTGGTCCGGTTTGAGTCTGGTTTGAGCGTTCAAAACCTGGTAGACCCCGGTCTGGTCCGTAATGAGACGATTAAAAACCGGTTTGAGCCAGTCTAAGAGCCGGTCGGGTGCGGTTTGATACGGTTGGAGCCGGTCAAAACACGTTTGAGTCCGTTTTGAGCCAGTCTGGTCCGTTCTGGTTTGAGCCGGTCAAAACCTGTTTGAGCCAATCTGCTCCAGTTTGAGTCCGGTTTGAGCCAGTCAAAACAGGTTTGAGCCGGTCTGGTCCGGTTTGAGTCCGGTTTGAGTCCGGTTTGTTCCGGTCTGGTCCAGTTTGAGCCGGTGAAAACCGGTTTGAGACCGTCTCATCCGGTTTGAGCTGGTCAAAACTGGTTTGAGCCAGTCTAATACGGTCAAAACATGTTTGAGCCGTTCTGCTCGGATTTGAGTCTGGTTTGAGGCGGTAAAACCCGGTTTCAGTCCGTTTTGAGCCGGTCTTTTCCGTTCCGGTTTGAGTCCGTTTTAAGCCGATCAAAACCGGTTTGAGCCGGTCCTGATTCGGTTTGAGACGGTCAAAAGCGGTTTGAGTCGGGCTAATACGGTCAAAATAGGTTTGAGAAGGTCTGGTCCGGTTTGAGTCTGTTTTCAGCCGTTCAAAACCGGTTTGAGCCGGGTCTGGTCTGGTTTGAACCGGTTTGAGCCTGCCTGGTCTGGTTTGAGAAGGGGAAAAACGGTATGAGCCGGTCTGGTCCCGTTATAGTCCGGTTTGAACCGGTTAAAACTGGTTTCAGCTGGTCTGGTTTGTTTTGAGCAGGTCTAGTCCGGTTTGAGCCTGTCAAAACTGGTTGGAAACGGTCGTGGCCGGTTTGAGCCCGTTTGAGCTGGTCTGGTCTAGTTTTAGCCGGTTTGAGCCTGTCTGTTCCTGCTTGAGCCGGTCTGTTCCAGTTTGAGTCCGATTTGAGCCGTTCAAAACCGGTATGAGCCGGTCTGGTAGGGTTTGAGTCTGGTTTGAGGCAGTCAAAAAAGCTTTGAGCTGGTCTGGTTCGGTTTGAGTCCGGTTTGAGCCGGTCAAAACCGGTTTGAGCCGGTCTGGCCTGATTTGATCTGGTCAAAACCCGTTTGACTCTGGTTTGAGCCGGTCAAAACTGGTTTGAGCCTTTCTGGTCCGGTTTGATACGGCTTGAGGCAGTCTGGTCTCGTTTGAGCCGGTTCAAACCAGTTTTAGCCGGTCTGGTCCGGTTTGAGTCCGGTTTGAGCCGTTCAAAACCTGGTAGACGCGGTCTGGTCCGTAATGAGACGGTTAAAGCCGTTTTGAGGCAGTCTAAGAGCCGGTCGGGTGTGGTTTGATCCGGTTGGAGCCGGTCAAATCATGTTTGAGTCCGTTTTGAGGTGGTCTGGTCCGTTCCGGTTTGAGCCCGTCAAAATCTGTTTGAGCCGGTCTGTCCTGGTTTGACCCGGTTTGAGCCGGTCCGGTCAGGTTTTAGTCCGGTTTGAGCCGGTCAAAACCGGATTCAGCCGGTCTGGTTCGTTTTGAGCTGGTCTGGTCCGGTTTGAGCCTGTCAAAACCGACTGGAACCGGTCTGGGCCGGTTTGAGTCCGGTTTGAGCCGGTCAAAACCGGTTTGAGCCGGTCTGGCCTGGTTTGATATGGTCAAAACCCATATGAGTCCGGTTTGAGCCAGTGAAAACCGGTTTGAGATGTTCTGGTCCGGTTTGAGACGGTTTGAGCCGGTCTGGTCTGGTGTGAGCCGATTTGAGCCCATCTGTTCCTGTTTGAGCCGCTCTGTTCATGTTTGAGTCCGGTTTGAGCCGTTCAAAACTGTTTTGAGCCGGTCTAGTCAGGTTTGAGTCCTTTTTGAGCCAGTCAAAACAGGTTTGAGCCGGTCTGGTCCGGTTAGAGTCCAGTTTGAGCCGGTCAAAACCGGTTTCAGCCGGTGTGGCCTGGTTTGATCTGGTCAAAACACGTTTGACTCTGGTTTGAGCCCGTCAAAACTGGTTTGAGCCGTTTTGGTCCGGTTTGAGCCCGGTTTGAGCCGGTCAAAATTGGTTTGGGCCGGTCCGGCCTGGTTTGATCTGGTCAAAACCCGTTTGAGTCTGGATTGAGCCGGTCAAAACCGGTCTGAGCCGGTCTGGTCCGGTTTGTGTCCGGTTTTGAGTCCGGTTTGTGCCGGTCTGGTGCAGTTTGAGCCGGTCAAAACCGGTTTGAGCCCGTCTCGTGCGGTTTGAGCCAGTCAAATCTGGTTTGAGCCGGTATAATACGGTCAAAACATGTTTGAGCCGGTCTGCTCGGATTTGAGTCCGGTTTGAAGCGCTAAAAACCGGTTTAAGTCCGGTTTGAGCCGGACTGTTGCGTTCCGGTTTGAGTCCGGTTTAAGCCGATCAAAACCAGTTTGAGCTGGTCTGTTTCAGTTTGAGACGGTCAAAACTGGTTTGAGCCTGTCTAATACGGTCAAAAGAGGTTTGAGATTGTCTGGTCCCTTTTGAGTCCGGTTTCAGCCGTTCAAAACCGGTTTCAGCCGATCTGGTCTGGTTCGAACCGGTTTGAGCAGGTCTGGTCTAGTTTGAGAAGGTGAAAACCGGTTTGAGCCGGTCTGGTCTCGTTATAGTCCGGTTTGAGCCGGTTAAAACCGGTTTCAGCTGGTCTGGTTTGTTTTGAGCAGGTCTGATCCGGTTTGAGCCTCTCAAAACCGGTTGGAACCGGTCGGGGCCGGTTTGAGTCCGGTTTGAGCCAGTCCAAACCGGTTCGAGCCCGTGTGGCCTGGTTTGACCCGGTCAAAACACGTATGAGTCCGGATTGAGCCTGTGAAAACCGGTTTGAGATGTTCTAGTCTGGTTTCACCCAGTTTGAGCTGGTCTGGTGTGTCTTGAGCCAGTTTTAGCCGGTCTCTTCCTGTTTGAGTCCGGTTTAGCAGTTCAAAACCGTTTTGAGACGGTCTAGTCCGCTTTGAGTCTGGTTTCAGCCGATCAAAACCGGTTTGAGCCGGTCTGGTCCGGTTTGAGTCCGGTTTGACCCAGTCAAAACAGGTTTGACCCGATCTGGTCCGGTTTGAGTCCGGTTTGAGCCGGTCAAAACTGGTTGGAGCCCGTCTGGCCTGTTTTGATCTGGTCAAAACCCGTTTGACACTGGTTTGAGCCGGTCAAAACTGGTTTGAACCTTTCTGGTCCGGTTTGATCCGGTTTGGGCCAGTCTGGTCTGGTTTGAGCCGGTTCAAACCGGTTTTAGCTGGTCTGGTCCGGTTTGAGTCTGGTTTGAGCCGTTCAAAACCTGGTAGACCCGGTCTGGTCCGTAATGAGACGGTTAAAACCGGTTTGAGCCAGTCTAAGAGCCGGTCGGGTGCGGTTTGATACGGTTGGAGCCGGTCAAAACACGTTTGAGTCTGTTTTGAGCCGGTCTGGTCCGTTCTGGTTTGAGCCGGTCAAAACCTGTTTGAGCCAGTCTGCTCCAGTTTGAGTCCGGTTTGAGCCAGTCAAAACAGGTTTGAGCCGGTCTGGTCCGGTTTGAGTCCGGTTTGAGTCCGGTTTGTTCCGGTCTGGTCCAGTTTGAGCCGGTGAAAACCGGTTTGAGACCGTCTCACCGGTTTGAGCTGGTCAAAACTGGTTTGAGCCAGTCTAATACGGTCAAAACATGTTTGAGCCGGTCTGCTCGGATTTGAGTCCGGTTTGAGGCGGTAAAACCCGGTTTCAGTCCGGTTTGAGCCGGTCTTTTCCGTTCCGGTTTGAGTCCGGTTTAAGCCGATCAAAACCGGTTTCAGCCGGTCTGATTCGTTTGAGACGGTCAAAAGTAGTTTGAGTCGGGCTAATACGGTCAAAATAGGTTTGAGAGGGTCTGGTCCGGTTTGAGTCTGGTTTCAGCCGTTCAAAACCGGTTTGAGCTGGTCTGGTCTGGTTTGAACCGGTTTGAGCCTGTCTGGTCTGGTTTGAGAAGGGGAAAAACGGTATGAGCCGTTCTGGCCCCTTTATAGTCCGGTTTGAACCGGTTAAAACTGTTTTCAGCTGGTCTGGTTTGTTTTGAGCAGGTCTAGTCCGGTTTGAGCCTGTCAAAACTGGTTGGAAACGGTTGTGGCCGGTTTGAGCCCGTTTGAGCTGGTCTGGTCTAGTTTTAGCCGGTTTGAGCCGGTCTGTTCCTGCTTGAGCCGGTCTGTTCCAGTTTGAGTCCGATTTGAGCCGTTCAAAACTGGTATGAGCCGGTCTGGTACGGTTTGAGTCTGGTTTGAGCCAGTCAAAAAAGCTTTGAGCTGGTCTGGTTCGGTTTGAGTCCGGTTTGAGCCGGTCAAAACCGGTTTGAGCCGGTCTGGCCCGATTTGATCTGGTCAAAACCCGTTTGACTCTGGTTTGAGCCGGTCAAATCTGGTTTGAGCCGTTCTGGTCCGGTTTGATACGGCTTGAGGCAGTCTGGTCTCTTTTGAGCCGGTTCAAACCAGTTTTAGCCGGTCTGGTCCGGTTTGAGTCCGGTTTGAGCCGTTCAAAACCTGGTAGACCCGGTCTGGTCCGTAATGAGACGGTTAAAACTGGTTTGAGCCAATCTAAGAGCCGGTCGGGTGTGGTTTGATCCGGTTGGAGCCGGTCAAATCATGTTTGAGTCCGTTTTGAGGTGGTCTGGTCCGTTCCGGTTTGAGCCGGTCAAAACCTGTTTGAGCCGTTCTGGCCTGGTTTGACCCGGTTTGAGCCGGTCCGGTCAGGTTTTAGTCCGGTTTGAGCGGGTCAAAACCGTATTCAGCCGGTCTGGTTCGTTTTGAGCCGGTCTGGTCCGGTTTGAGCCTGTCAAAACCGATTGGAACCGGTCTGGGCCGGTTTGAGTCCGGTTTGAGCCGGTCAAAACCGGTTTGAGCCGGTCTGGCCTGGTTTGTTATGGTCAAAACCCATATGAGTCCGGTTTGAGCCAGTGAAAACCGGTTTGAGATGTTCTGGTCCGGTTTGAGAAGGTTTGAGCCGGTCTGGTCTGGTGTGATTCGATTTGCGCCCATCTGTTCCTGTTTGAGCCGGTCTGTTCATGTTTGAGTCCGGTTTGAGCCGTTCAAAACCGTTTTGAGCCGGTCTAGTCAGGTTTGAGTCCTTTTTGAGCCAGTCAAAACAGGTTTGAGCCGGTCTGGTCCGGTTAGAGTCCAGTTTGAGCCGGTCAAAACCGGTTTCAGCCGGTGTGGCCTGGTTTAATATGGTCAAAACACGTTTGACTCTGGTTTGAGCCCGTCAAAACTGGTTTGAGCCGTTTTGGTCCGGTTTGAGCCCGGTTTGAGCCGGTCAAAATTGGTTTGAGCCGGTCCGGCCTGGTTTGATCTGGTCAAAACCCGTTTGAGTCCGGATTGAGCCGGTCAATACCGGTCTGACCCGGTCTGGTCCGGTTTGTGTCCGGTTTGAGTCCGGTTTGTGCCGGTCTGGTGCAGTTTGAGCCGGTCAAAACCGGTTTGAGCCCGTCTCGTGCGGTTTGAGCCAGTCAAATCTGGTTTGAGCTGGTATAATACGGTCAAAACATGTTTGAGCCGGTCTGCTCGGATTTGAGTCCGGTTTGAAGTGCAAAAAACCGGTTTAAGTCCGGTTTGAGCCGGTCTGTTCCGTTCCGGTTTGAGTCCGGTTTAAGCCGATCAAAACCAGTTTGAGCCGGTCTGTTTCAGTTTGAGACGGTCAAAACCGGTTTGAGCCTGTCTAATACGGTCAAAAGAGGTTTGAGATTGTCTGGTCCCTTTTGAGTCCGGTTTCAGCCGTTCAAAACCGGGTTGAGCCGATCTGGTCTGGTTTGAACCGGTTTGAGCAGGTTTGGTCTAGTTTGAGAAGGTGAAAACCGGTTTGAGCCGGTCTGGTCCCGTTATAGTCCGGTTTGAGCCGGTTAAAACCGGTTTCAGCTTGTCTGGTTTGTTTTGAGCAGGTCTGATCCGGTTTGAGCCTCTCAAAACCGGTTGGAACCGGTCGGGGCCGGTTTGAGTCCGGTTTGAGCCGGTCCAAACCTGTTCGAGCCCGTGTGGCCTGGTTTGACCCGGTCAAAACACGTATGAGTCCGGATTGAGCCTGTGAAAACCGGTTTGAGATGTTCTGGTCTGGTTTCAGCCAGTTTGAGCTGGTCTGGTGTGGCTTGAGCCAGTTTTAGCCGGTCTCTTCCTGTTTGAGTACGGTTTAGCAGTTCAAAACCGTTTTGAGACGGTCTAGTCCGCTTTGAGTCTGGTTTCAGCTGATCAAAACCGGTTTGAGCCGGTCTGGTCCGGTTTGAGTCCGGTTTGACCCAGTCAAAACAGGTTTGAGCCGATCTGGTCCGGTTTGAGTCCGGTTTGAGCCGGTCAAAACTGGTTGGAGCCCTTCTGGCCTGTTTTGATCTGGTCAAAACCCGTTTGACACTGGTTTGAGCCGGTCAAAACTGGTTTGAACCGTTCTGGTCCGGTTTGATCCGGTTTGGGCCTGTCTGGTCTGGTTTAAGCCGGTTCAAACCGGTTTTAGCTGGTCTGGTCTGGTTTGAGTCTGGTTTGAGCCGTTCAAAACCTGGTAGACCCGGTCTGGTCCGTAATGAGACAGTTAAAACCGGTTTGAGCCAGTCTAAGAGCAGATCTGGTGCGGTTTGATACGGTTGGAGCCGGTCAAAACACGTTTGAGTCCGTTTTGAGCCGGTCTGGTCCGTTCTGGTTTGAGCCGGTCAAAACCTGTTTGAGCCAGTCTGCTCCTGTTTGAGTCCGGTTTGAGTACGGTTTGTTCCGGTCTGGTCCAGTTTGAGCCGTTGAAAACCGGTTTGAGACCGTCTCATCCGGTTTGAGCTGGTCAAAACTGGTTTGAGCCAGTCTAATACGGTCAAAACATGTTTGAGCCGGTCTGCTCGGATTTGAGTCCGGTTTGAGGCGGTAAAACCCGGTTTCAGTCCGGTTTGAGCCGGTCTTTTCCGTTCCGTTTTGAGTCCGGTTTAAGCCGATCAAAACCGGTTTGAGCCGGTCTGATTCGGTTTGAGACGGTCAAAAGCGGTTTGAGTCGGGCTAATACGGTCAAAATAGGTTTGAGAGGGTCTGGTCCGGTTTGATTCTGGTTTCAGCCGTTCAAAACCGGTTTGAGCCGGTCTGGTCTGGTTTGAACCGGTTTGAGCCTGTCTGGAATGGTTTGAGAAGGGGAAAAACGGTATGAGCCGTTCTGGCCCCTTTATAGTCCGGTTTGAACCGGTTAAAACTGTTTTCAGCTGGTCTGGTTTGTTTTGAGCAGGTCTAGTCCGGTTTGAGCCTGTCAAAACTGGTTGGAAACGGTCGTGGCCGGTTTGAGCCCGTTTGAGCTGGACTGGTCTAGTTTTAGCCGGTTTGAGCCGGTCTGTTCCTGCTTGAGCCGGTCTGTTCCAGTTTGAGTCCGATTTGAGCCGTTCAAAACCGGTATGAGCCGGTCTGGTACAATTTGAGTCTGGTTTGAGCCAGTCAAAAAAGCTTTGAGCTGGTCTGGTTCGGTTTGAGTCCGGTTTGAGCCGGTCAAAACCGGTTTGAGCCGGTCTGGCCTGATTTGATCTGGTCAAAACCCGTTTGACTCTGGTTTGAGCCGGTCAAAACTGGTTTGAGCCGTTCTGGTCCGGTTTGATACGGCTTGGGCAGTCTGGTCTCGTTTGAGCCGGTTCAAACCAGTTTTAGCCGGTCTGGTCCAGTTTGAGTCCGGTTTGAGCCGTTCAAAACCTGGTAGACCCGGTCTGGTCCGTAATGAGACGGTTAAAACCGGTTTGAGCCAGTCTAAGAGCCGGTCGGGTGTGGTTTGATCCGGTTGGAGCCGGTCAAATCATGTTTGAGTCCGTTTTGAGGTGGTCTGGTCTGTTCCGGTTTGAGCCGGTCAAAACCTGTTTGAGCCGGTCTGGCCTGGTTTGACCCGGTTTGAGCCGGTCAAAACCGGATTCAGTCGGTCTGGTTCGTTTTGAGCCGGTCTGGTCCGGTTTGAGCCTGTGAAATCCGATTGGAACCGATCTGGGCCGGTTTGAGTCCGGTTTGAGCCGGTCAAAACCGGTTTGAGCCGGTCTGGCCTGGTTTGATATGGTCAAAACGCATATGAGTCCGGTTTGAGCCAGTGAAAACCGGTTTGAGATGTTCTGGTTTGGTTTGAGAAGGTTTGAGCCGGTCTGGTCTGGTGTGAGCCGATTTGAGCCCATCTGTTCCTGTTTGAGCAGGTCTGTTCCTGTTTGAGTCCGTTTTGAACCGTTCAAAACCGTTTTGAGCCAGTCTAGTCAGGTTTGAGCCCTTTTTGAGCCAGTCAAACAGGTTTGAGCCGGTCTGGTCCGGTTAGAGTCCAGTTTGAGCCGGTCAAATCCGGTTTCAGCCGGTGTGGCCTGGTTTGATCTGGTCAAAACATGTTTGACTCTGGTTTGAGCCCGTCAAAACTGGTTTGAGCCGTTTTGGTCCGGTTTGAGCCCGGTTTGAGCTGGTCAAAATTGGTTTGAGCCGGTCCGGCCTGGTTTGATCTGGTCAAAACCCGTTTGAGTCCGGATTGAGCCGGTCAAAACCGGTCTGAGCCGGTCTGGTCCGGTTTGTGTCCGGGTTGAGTCCGGTTTGTGCCCGTGTGGTGCAGTTTGAGCCGGTCAAAACCGGTTTGAGCCTGTCTCGTGCGGTTTGAGCCAGTCAAATCTGGTTTGAGCCGGTATAATACGGTCAAAACATGTTTGAGCCGGTCTGCTTGGATTTGACTCCTGTTTGAAGCGCTAAAAACCGGTTTAAGTCCGGTTTGAGCCGGTCTGTTCCGTTCCGGTTTGAGTCCGGTTTAAGCCGATCAAAACCAGTTTGAGCCGGTCTGTTTCAGTTTGAGACGGTCAAAACCGGTTTGAGCCTGTCTAATACGGTCAAAAGAGGTTTGAGATTGTCTGGTCCCTTTTGAGTCCGGTTTCAGCCGTTCAAAACCGGTTTGAGCCGATCTGGTCTGGTTTGAACCGGTTTGAGCAGGTCTGGTCTAGTTTGAGAAGGTGAAAACCGGTTTGAGCCGGTCTGGTCCCGTTATAGTCCGGTTTGAGCCGGTTAAAACCGGTTTCAGCTGGTCTGGTTTGTTTTGAGCAGGTCTGATCCGGTTTGAGCCTCTCAAAACCGGTTGGAACCGGTCGGGGCCGGTTTGAGTCCGGTTTGAGCCAGTCCAAACCGGTTCGAGCCCGTGTGGCCTGGTTTGACCCGGTCAAAACACGTATGAGTCCGGATTGAGCCTGTGAAAACCGGTTTGAGATGTTCTGGTCTGGTTTCACCCAGTTTGAGCTGGTCTGGTGTGTCTTGAGCCAGTTTTAGCCGGTCTCTTCCTGTTTGAGTCCGGTTTAGCAGTTCAAAACCGTTTTGAGACGGTCTAGTCCGCTTTGAGTCTGGTTTCAGCCGATCAAAACCGGTTTGAGCCGGTCTGGTCCGGTTTGAGTCCGGTTTGACCCAGTCAAAACAGGTTTGACCCGATCTGGTCCGGTTTGAGTCCGGTTTGAGCCGGTCAAAACTGGTTGGAGCCCGTCTGGCCTGTTTTGATCTGGTCAAAACCCGTTTGACACTGGTTTGAGCCGGTCAAAACTGGTTTGAACCTTTCTGGTGCGGTTTGATCCGGTTTGGGCCAGTCTGGTCTGGTTTGAGCCGGTTCAAACCGGTTTTAGCTGGTCTGGTCCGGTTTGAGTCTGGTTTGAGCCGTTCAAAACCTGGTAGACCCGGTCTGGTCCGTAATGAGACTGTTAAAACCGGTTTGAGCCAGTCTAAGAGCCGGTCGGGTGCGGTTTGATACGGTTGGAGCCGGTCAAAACACGTTTGAGTCTGTTTTGAGCCGGTCTGGTCCGTTCTGGTTTGAGCCGGTCAAAACCTGTTTGAGCCAGTCTGCTCCAGTTTGAGTCCGGTTTGAGCCAGTCAAAACAGGTTTGAGCCAGTCTGGTCCGGTTTGAGTCCGGTTTGAGTCCGGTTTGTTCCGGTCTGGTCCAGTTTGAGCCGGTGAAAACCGGTTTGAGACCGTCTCATCCGGTTTGAGCTGGTCAAAACTGGTTTGAGCCAGTCTAATACGGTCAAAACATGTTTGAGCCGGTCTGCTCGGATTTGAGTCCGGTTTGAGGCGGTAAAACCCGGTTTCAGTCCGGTTTGAGCCGGTCTTTTCCGTTCCGGTTTGAGTCCGGTTTAAGTCGATCAAAACCGGTTTCAGCCGGTCTGATTCGTTTGAGACGGTCAAAAGCAGTTTGAGTCGGGCTAATACGGTCAAAATAGGTTTGAGAGGGTCTGGTCCGGTTTGAGTCTGGTTTCAGCCGTTCAAAACCGGTTTGAGCCGGTCTGGTCTGGTTTGAACCGGTTTGAGCCTGTCTGGTCTGGTTTGAGAAGGGGAAAAACGGTATGAGCCGTTCTGGCCCCTTTATAGTCCGGTTTGAACCGGTTAAAACTGTTTTCAGCTGGTCTGGTTTGTTTTGAGCAGGTCTAGTCCGGTTTGAGCCTGTCAAAACTGGTTGGAAACGGTTGTGGCCGGTTTGAGCCCGTTTGAGCTGGTCTGGTCTAGTTTTAGCCGGTTTGAGCCGGTCTGTTCCTGCTTGAGCCGGTCTGTTCCAGTTTGAGTCCGATTTGAGCCGTTCAAAACTGGTATGAGCCAGTCTGGTACGGTTTGAGTCTGGTTTGAGCCAGTCAAAAAAGCTTTGAGCTGGTCTGGTTCGGTTTGAGTCCGGTTTGAGCCGGTCAAAACCGGTTTGAGCCGGTCTGGCCCGATTTGATCTGGTCAAAACCCGTTTGACTCTGGTTTGAGCCGGTCAAAACTGGTTTGAGCCGTTCTGGTCCGGTTTGATACGGCTTGAGGCAGTCTGGTCTCTTTTGAGCCGGTTCAAACCAGTTTTAGACGGTCTGGTCCGGTTTGAGTCCGGTTTGAGCCGTTCAAAACCTGGTAGACCCGGTCTGGTCCGTAATGAGACGGTTAAAACTGGTTTGAGCCAATCTAAGAGCCGGTCGGGTGTGGTTTGATCCGGTTGGAGCCGGTCAAATCATGTTTGAGTCCGTTTTGAGGTGGTCTGGTCCGTTCCGGTTTGAGCCGGTCAAAACCTGTTTGAGCCGGTCTGGCCTGGTTTGACCCGGTTTGAGCCGGTCCGGTCAGGTTTTAGTCCGGTTTGAGCGGGTCAAAACCGTATTCAGCCGGTCTGGTTCGTTTTGAGCCGGTCTGGTCCGGTTTGAGCCTGTCAAAACCGATTGGAACCGGTCTGGGCCGGTTTGAGTCCGGTTTGAGCCGGTCAAAACCGGTTTGAGCCGGTCTGGCCTGGTTTGTTATGGTCAAAACCCATATGAGTCCGGTTTGAGCCAGTGAAAACCGGTTTGAGATGTTCTGGTCCGGTTTGAGAAGGTTTGAGCCGGTCTGGTCCGGTGTGATTCGATTTGCGCCCATCTGTTCCTGTTTGAGCCGGTCTGTTCATGTTTGAGTCCGGTTTGAGCCGTTCAAAACCGTTTTGAGCCGGTCTAGTCAGGTTTGAGTCCTTTTTGAGCCAGTCAAACAGGTTTGAGCCGGTCTGGTCCGGTTAGAGTCCAGTTTGAGCCGGTCAAAACCGGTTTCAGCCGGTGTGGCCTGGTTTAATATGGTCAAAACACGTTTGACTCTGGTTTGAGCCCGTCAAAACTGGTTTGAGCCGTTTTGGTCCGGTTTGAGCCCGGTTTGAGCCGGTCAAAATTGGTTTGAGCCGGTCCGGCCTGGTTTGATCTGGTCAAAACCCGTTTGAGTCCGGATTGAGCCGGTCAATACCGGTCTGACCCGGTCTGGTCCGGTTTGTGTCCGGTTTGAGTCCGGTTTGTGCCGGTCTGGTGCAGTTTGAGCCGGTCAAAACCGGTTTGAGCCCGTCTCGTGCGGTTTGAGCCAGTCAAATCTGGTTTGAGCTGGTATAATACGGTCAAAACATGTTTGAGCCGGTCTGCTCGGATTTGAGTCCGGTTTGAAGTGCAAAAAACCGGTTTAAGTCCGGTTTGAGCCGGTCTGTTCCGTTCCGGTTTGAGTCCGGTTTAAGCCGATCAAAACCAGTTTGAGCCGGTCTGTTTCAGTTTGAGACGGTCAAAACCGGTTTGAGCCTGTCTAATACGGTCAAAAGAGGTTTGAGATTGTCTGGTCCCTTTTGAGTCCGGTTTCAGCCGTTCAAAACCGGGTTGATCCGATCTGGTCTGGTTTGAACCGGTTTGAGCAGGTTTGGTCTAGTTTGAGAAGGTGAAAACCGGTTTGAGCCGGTCTGGTCCCGTTATAGTCCGGTTTGAGCCGGTTAAACCGGTTTCAGCTGGTCTGGTTTGTTTTGAGCAGGTCTGATCCGGTTTGAGCCTCTCAAAACCGGTTGGAACCGGTCGGGGCCGGTTTGAGTCCGGTTTGAGCCGGTCCAAACCGGTTCGAGCCCGTGTGGCCTGGTTTGACCCGGTCAAAACACGTATGAGTCCGGATTGAGCCTGTGAAAACCGGTTTGAGATGTTCTGGTCTGGTTTCAGCCAGTTTGAGCTGGTCTGGTGTGGCTTGAGCCAGTTTTAGCCGGTCTCTTCCTGTTTGAGTACGGTTTAGCAGTTCAAAACCGTTTTGAGACGGTCTAGTCCGCTTTGAGTCTGGTTTCAGCTGATCAAAACCGGTTTGAGCCGGTCTGGTCCGGTTTGAGTCCGGTTTGACACAGTCAAAACAGGTTTGAGCCGATCTGGTCCGGTTTGAGTCCGGTTTGAGCCGGTCAAAACTGGTTGGAGCCCTTCTGGCCTGTTTTGATCTGGTCAAAACCCGTTTGACACTGGTTTGAGCCGGTCAAAACTGGTTTGAACCGTTCTGGTCCGGTTTGATCCGGTTTGGGCCTGTCTGGTCTGGTTTAAGCCGGTTCAAACCGGTTTTAGCTGGTCTGGTCTGGTTTGAGTCTGGTTTGAGCCGTTCAAAACCTGGTAGACCCGGTCTGGTCCGTAATGAGACAGTTAAAACCGGTTTGAGCCAGTCTAAGAGCAGATCTGGTGCGGTTTGATACGGTTGGAGCCGGTCAAAACACGTTTGAGTCCGTTTTGAGCCGGTCTGGTCCGTTCTGGTTTGAGCCGGTCAAAACCTGTTTGAGCCAGTCTGCTCCTGTTTGAGTCCGGTTTGAGTACGGTTTGTTCCGGTCTGGTCCAGTTTGAGCCGTTGAAAACCGTTTTGAGACCGTCTCATCCGGTTTGAGCTGGTCAAAACTGGTTTGAGCCAGTCTAATACGGTCAAAACATGTTTGAGCCGGTCTGCTCGGATTTGAGTCCGGTTTGAGGCGGTAAAACCCGGTTTCAGTCCGGTTTGAGCCGGTCTTTTCCGTTCCGTTTTGAGTCCGGTTTAAGCCGATCAAAACCGGTTTGAGCCGGTCTGATTCGGTTTGAGACGGTCAAAAGCGGTTTGAGTCGGGCTAATACGGTCAAAATAGGTTTGAGAGGGTCTGGTCCGGTTTGATTCTGGTTTCAGCCGTTCAAAACCGGTTTGAGCCGGTCTGGTCTGGTTTGAACCGGTTTGAGCCTGTCTGGAATGGTTTGAGAAGGGGAAAAACGGTATGAGCCGTTCTGGCCCCTTTATAGTCCGGTTTGAACCGGTTAAAACTGTTTTCAGCTGGTCTGGTTTGTTTTGAGCAGGTCTAGTCCGGTTTGAGCCTGTCAAAACTGGTTGGAAATGGTCGTGGCCGGTTTGAGCCCGTTTGAGCTGGTCTGGTCTAGTTTTAGCCGGTTTGAGCCGGTCTGTTCCTGCTTGAGCCGGTCTGTTCCAGTTTGAGTCCGATTTGAGCCGTTCAAAACCGGTATGAGCCGGTCTGGTACAATTTGAGTCTGGTTTTAGCCAGTCAAAAAAGCTTTGAGCTGGTCTGGTTCGGTTTGAGTCCGGTTTGAGCCGGTCAAAACCGGTTTGAGCCGGTCTGGCCTGATTTGATCTGGTCAAAACCCGTTTGACTCTGGTTTGAGCCGGTCAAAACTGGTTTGAGCCGTTCTGGTCCGGTTTGATACGGCTTGAGGCAGTCTGGTCTCGTTTGAGCCGGTTCAAACCAGTTTTAGCCGGTCTGGTCCAGTTTGAGTCCGGTTTGAGCCGTTCAAAACCTGGTAGACCCGGTCTGGTCCGTAATGAGACGGTTAAAACCGGTTTGAGCCAGTCTAAGAGCCGGTCGGGTGTGGTTTGATCCGGTTGGAGCCGGTCAAATCATGTTTGAGTCCGTTTTGAGGTGGTCTGGTCCGTTCCGGTTTGATCCGGTCAAAACCTGTTTGAGCCGGTCTGGCCTGGTTTGACCCGGTTTGAGCCGGTCAAAACCGGATTCAGTCGGTCTGGTTCGTTTTGAGCCGGTCTGGTCCGGTTTGAGCCTGTGAAATCCGATTGGAACCGGTCTGGGCCGGTTTGAGTCCGGTTAGAGCCGGTCAAAACCGGTTTGAGCCGGTCTGGCCTGGTTTGATATGGTCAAAACGCATATGAGTCCGGTTTGAGCAAGTGAAAACCGGTTTGAGATGTTCTGGTTTGGTTTGAGAAGGTTTGAGCCGGTCTGGTCTGGTGTGAGCCGATTTGAGCCCATCTGTTCCTGTTTGAGCAGGTCTGTTCCTGTTTGAGTCCGTTTTGAGCCGTTCAAAACCGTTTTGAGCCAGTCTAGTCAGGTTTGAGCCCTTTTTGAGCCAGTCAAACAGGTTTGAGCCGGTCTGGTCCGGTTAGAGTCCAGTTTGAGCCGGTCAAATCCGGTTTCAGCCGGTGTGGCCTGGTTTGATCTGGTCAAAACACGTTTGACTCTGGTTTGAGCCCGTCAAAACTGGTTTGAGCCGTTTTGGTCCGGTTTGAGCCCGGTTTGAGCTGGTCAAAATTGGTTTGAGCCGGTCCGGCCTGGTTTGATCTGGTCAAAACCCGTTTGAGTCCGGATTGAGCCGGTCAAAACCGGTCTGAGCCGGTCTGGTCCGGTTTGTGTCCGGTTTGAGTCCGGTTTGTGCCCGTGTGGTGCAGTTTGAGCCGGTCAAAACCGGTTTGAGCCCGTCTCGTGCGGTTTGAGCCAGTCAAATCTGGTTTGAGCCGGTATAATACGGTCAAAACATGTTTGAGCCGGTCTGCTTGGATTTGACTCCAGTTTGAAGCGCTAAAAACCGGTTTAAGTCCGGTTTGAGCCGGTCTGTTCCGTTCCGGTTTGAGTCCGGTTTAAGCCGATCAAAACCAGTTTGAGCCGGTCTGTTTCAGTTTGAGACGGTCAAAACCGGTTTGAGCCTGTCTAATACGGTCAAAAGAGGTTTGAGATTGTCTGGTCCCTTTTGAGTCCGGTTTCAGCCGTTCAAAACCGGTTTGAGCCGATCTGGTCTGGTTTGAACAGGTTTGAGCAGGTCTGGTCTAGTTTGAGAAGGTGAAAACCGGTTTGAGCCGGTCTGGTCCCGTTATAGTCCGGTTTGAGCCGGTTAAAACCGGTTTCAGCTGGTCTGGTTTGTTTTGAGCAGGTCTGATCCGGTTTGAGCCTCTCAAAACCGGTTGGAACCGGTCGGGGCCGGTTTGAGTCCGGTTTGAGCCGGTCCAAACCGGTTCGAGCCCGTGTGGCCTGGTTTGACCCGGTCAAAACACGTATGAGTCCGGATTGAGCCTGTGAAAACCGCTTTGAGATGTTCTGGTCTGGTTTCAGCCAGTTTGAGCTGGTGTGGTGTGGCTTGAGCCAGTTTTAGCCGGTCTCTTCCTGTTTGAGTCCGGTTTAGCAGTTCAAAACCGTTTTGAGACGGTCTAGTCCGCTTTGAGTCTGGTTTCAGCCGATCAAAACCGGTTTGAGCCGGTTTGGTCCGGTTTGAGTCCGGTTTGACCCAGTCAAAACAGGTTTGAGCCGATCTGGTCCGGTTTGAGTCCGGTTTGAGCCGGTCAAAACTGGTTGGAGCCCGTCTGGACTGTTTTGATCTGGTCAAAACCCGTTTGACACTGGTTTGAGCCGGTCAAAACTGGTTTGAACCGTTCTGGTCCGGTTTGATCCGGTTTGGGCCTGTCTGGTCTGGTTTGAGCCGGTTCAAACCGGTTTTAGCTGGTCTGGTCCGGTTTGAGTCTGGTTTGAGCCGTTCAAAACCTGGTAGACCCGTTCTGGTCCGTAATGAGACGGTTAAAACCGGTTTGAGCCAGTCTAAGAGCAGATCTGGTGCGGTTCGATACGGTTGGAGCCGGTCAAAACACGTTTGAGTCCGTTTTGAGCCGGTCTGGTCCGTTCTGGTTTGAGCCGGTCAAAACCTGTTTGAGACAATCTGCTCCAGTTTGAGTCCGGTTTGAGCCAGTCAAAACAGGTTTGAGCCGGTCTGGTCTGGTTTGAGTCCGGTTTGAGTCCGGTTTGTTCCGGTCTGGTCCAGTTTGAGCCGGTGAAAACCGGTTTGAGACCGTCTCATCCGGTTTGAGCTGGTCAAAACTGGTTTGAGCCAGTCTAATACGGTCAAAACATGTTTGAGCCGGTCTGCTCGGATTTGAGTCCGGTTTGAGGCGGTAAAACCCGGTTTCAGTCCGGTTTGAGCCGGTCTTTTCCATTCCGGTTTGAGTCCGGTTTAAGCCGATCAAAACCGGTTTGAGCCAGTCTGATTCGGTTTGAGACGGTCAAAAGCGGTTTGAGTCGGGCTAATACGGTCAAAATAGGTTTGAGAGGGTCTGGTCCGGTTTGAGTCTGGTTTCAGCCGTTCAAAACCGGTTTGAGCCGGTCTGGTCTGGTTTGAACCGGTTTGAGCCTGTCTGGTCTGGTTTGAGAAGGGGAAAAACGGTATGAGCCGGTCTGGTCCCGTTATAGTCCGGTTTGAACCGGTTAAAACTGGTTTCAGCTGGTCTGGTTTGTTTTGAGCAGGTCTAGTCCGGTTTGAGCCTGTCAAAACTGGTTGGAAACGGTCGTGGCCGGTTTGAGCCCGTTTGAGCTGGTCTGGTCTAGTTTTAGCCGGTTTGAGCCGGTCTGTTCCTGCTTGAGCCGGTCTGTTCCAGTTTGAGTCCGATTTGAGCCGTTCAAAACCGGTATGAGCCGGTCTGGTACGGTTTGAGTCTGGTTTGAGCCAGTCAAAAAAGCTTTGAGCTGGTCTGGTTCGGTTTGAGTCCGGTTTGAGCCGGTCAAAACCGGTTTGAGCCGGTCTGGCCTGATTTGATCTGGTCAAAACCCGTTTGACTCTGGTTTGAGCCGGTCAAAACTGGTTTGAGCCGTTCTGGTCCGGTTTGATACGGCTTGAGGCAGTCTGGTCTCCTTTGAGCCGGTTCGAACAAGTTTTAGCCGGTCTGGTCCGGTTTGAGTCCGGTTTGAGCCGTTCAAAACCTGGTAGACCCGGTCTGGTCCGTAATGAGACGGTTAAAACCGGTTTGAGCCAGTCTAAGAGCCGGTCGGGTGTGGTTTGATCCGGTTGGAGCCGGTCAAATCATGTTTGAGTCCGTTTTGAGGTGGTCTGGTCCGTTCCGGTTTGAGCCGGTCAAAACCTGTTTGAGCCGGTCTGGCCTGGTTTGACCCAGTTTGAGCCGGTCCGGTCAGGTTTTAGTCCGGTTTGAGCCGGTCAAAACCGCATCCAGCCGGTCTGGTTCGTTTTGAGCCGGTCTGGTCCGGTTTGAGCCTGTCAAAACCGATTGGAACCGATCTGGGCCGGTTTGAGTCCGGTTTGAGCCGGTCAAAACCGGTTTGAGCCGGTCTGGCCTGGTTTGATATGGTCAAAACCCATATGAGTCCGGTTTGAGCCAGTGAAAACCGGTTTGAGATGTTCTGGTCCGGTTTGAGAAGGTTTGAGCCGGTCTGGTCTGGTGTGAGCCGATTTGAGCCCATCTGTTCCTGTTTGAGCAGGTCTGTTCCTGTTTGAGTCCGGTTTGAGCCGTTCAAAACCGTTTTGAGCCGGTCTAGTCAGGTTTGAGTCCTTTTTGAGCCAGTCAAAACAGGTTTGAGCCGGTCTGGTCCGGTTAGAGTCCAGTTTGAGCCAGTCAAAACCGGTTTCAGCCGGTGTGGCCTGGTTTGATCTGGTCAAAACACGTTTGACTCTGGTTTGAGCCCGTCAAAACTGGTTTGAGCCGTTTTGGTCCGGTTTGAGCCCGGTTTGAGCCGGTCAAAATTGGTTTGAGCCGGTCCGGCCTGGTTTGATCTGGTCAAAACCCGGTTGAGTCCGGATTGAGCCGGTCAAAACCGGTCTGACCCGGTCTGGTCCGGTTTGTGTCCGGTTTGAGTCCGGTTTGTGCCGGTCTGGTGCAGTTTGAGCCGGTCAAAACCGGTTTGAGCCCGTCTCGTGCAGTTTGAGCCAGTCAAATCTGGTTTGAGCCGTTATAATACGGTCAAAACATGTTTGAGCCGGTCTGCTCGGATTTGAGTCCGGTTTGAAGTGCAAAAAACCGGTTTAAGTCCGGTTTGAGCCGGTCTGTTCCGTTCCGGTTTGAGTCCGGTTTAAGCCAATCAAAACCAGTTTGAGCCGGTCTGTTTCAGTTTGAGATGGTCAAAACCGGTTTGAGCCTGTCTAATACGGTCAAAAGAGGTTTGAGATTGTCTGGTCCCTTTTGAGTCCGGTTTCAGCCGTTCAAAACCGGTTTGAGCCGATCTGGTCTGGTTTGAACCGGTTTGAGCAGGTCTGGTCTAGTTTGAGAAGGTGAAAACCGGTTTGAGCAGGTCTGGTCCCGTTATAGTCCGGTTTGAGCCGGTTAAAACCGGTTTCAGCTGGTCTGGTTTGTTTTGAGCAGGTCTAGTCCTGTTTGAGCCTGTCAAAACTGGTTGGAAACGGTCGTGGCCAGTTAGAGCCCGTTTGAGCTGGTCTGGTCTAGTTTTAGCCGGTTTGAGCCGGTCTGTTCCTGCTTGAGCCGGTCTGTTCCAGTTTGAGTCCGATTTGAGCCGTTCAAAACCAGTATGAGCCGGTCTGGTACGGTTTGAGTCTGGTTTGAGCCAGTCAAAAAAGCTTTGAGCTGGTCTGGTTCGGTTTCAGTCCGGTTTGAGCCGGTCAAAACCGGTTTGAGCCGGTCTGGCCTGATTTGATCTGGTCAAAACCCGTTTGACTCTGGTTTGAGCCGGTCAAAACTGGTTTGAGCCGTTCTGGTCCGGTTTGATACGGCTTGAGGCAGTCTGGTCTCGTTTGAGCCGGTTCAAACCAGTTTTAGCCGGTCTGGTCCGGTTTGAGTCCGGTTTGAGCCGTTCAAAACCTGGTAGACCCGGTCTGGTCCGTAATGAGACGGTTAAAACCGTTTTGAGCCAGTCTAAGAGCCGGTCGGGTGTGGTTTGATCCGGTTGGAGCCGGTCAAATCATGTTTGAGTCCGTTTTGAGGTGGTCTGGTCCGTTCCGGTTTGAGCCGGTCAAAACCTGTTTGAGCCGGTCTGGCCTGGTTTGACCCGGTTGGAGCCGGTCCGGTCAGGTTTTAGTCCGGTTTGAGCCGGTCAAAACCAGATTCAGCCGGTCTGGTTCGTTTTGAGCCGGTCTGGTCCGGTTTGAGCCTGTCAAAACCGATTGGAACCGATCTGGGCCGGTTTGAGTCCGGTTTGAGCCGGTCAAAACCGGTTTGAGCCGGTCTGGCCTGGTTTGATATGGTCAAAACCCATATGAGTCCGGTTTCAGCCAGTGAAAACCGGTTTGAGATGTTCTGGTGCGGTTTGAGAAGGTTTGAGCCGGTCTGGTCTGGTGTGAGCCGATTTGAGCCCATCTGTTCCTGTTTGAGCAGGTCTGTTCCTGTTTGAGTCCGGTTTGAGCCGTTCAAAACCGTTTTGAGCCGGTCTAGTCAGGTTTGAGTCCTTTTTGAGCCAGTCAAAACAGGTTTGAGCCGGTCTGGTCCGGTTAGAGTGCAGTTTGAGCCAGTCAAAACCGGTTTCAGCCGGTGTGGCCTGGTTTGATCGGGTCAAAACACGTTTGACTCTGGTTTGAGCCCGTCAAAACTGGTTTGAGCCGTTTTGGTCCGGTTTGGGCCCGGTTTGAGCCGGTCAAAATTGGTTTGAGCCGGTCCGGCCTGGTTTGATCTGGTCAAAACCCGTTTGAGTCCGGATTGAGCCGGTCAAAACCGGTCTGAGCCGGTCTGGTCCGGTTTGTGTCCGGTTTGAGTCCGGTTTGTGCCGGTCTGGTGCAGTTTGAGCCGGTCAAAACCGGTTTGAGCCCGTCTCGTGCAGTTTGAGCCAGTCAAATCTGGTTTGAGCCGGTATAATACGGTCAAAACATGTTTGAGCCGGTCTGCTGGGATTTGAGTCCGGTTTGAAGCGCTAAAAACCGGTTTAAGTCCGGTTTGAGCCGGTCTGTTCCGTTCCGGTTTGAGTCCGGTTTAAGCCGATCAAAACCAGTTTGAGCCGGTCTGTTTCAGTTTGAGACGGTCAAAACCGGTTTGAGCCTGTCTAATACGGTCAAAAGAGGTTTGAGATTGTCTGGTCCCTTTTGAGTCCGGTTTCAGCCGTTCAAAACCGGTTTGAGCCGATCTGGTCTGGTTTGAACCGGTTTGAGCAGGTCTGGTCTAGTTTGAGAAGGTGAAAACCGGTTTGAGCCGGTCTGGTCCCGTTATAGTCCGGTTTGAGCCGGTTAAAACCGGTTTCAGCTGGTCTGGTTTGTTTTGAGCAGGTCTGATCCGGTTTGAGCCTCTCAAAACCGGTTGGAACCGGTCGGGGCCGGTTTGAGTCCGGTTTGAGCCGGTCCAAACCGGTTCGAGCCCGTGTGGCCTGGTTGGACCCGGTCAAAACACGTATGAGTCCGGATTGAGCCTGTGAAAACCGGTTTGAGATGTTCTGGTCTGGTTTCAGCCAGTTTGAGCTGGTCTGGTGTGGCTTGAGCCAGTTTTAGCCGGTCTCTTCCTGTTTGAGTCCGGTTTAGCAGATTAAAACCGTTTTGAGACGGTCTAGTCCGCTTTGAGTCTGGTTTCAGCCGATCAAAACCGGTTTGAGCCGGTCTGGTCCGGTTTGAGTCCGGTTTGACCCAGTCAAAACAGGTTTGAGCCGATCTGGTCCGGTTTGAGTCCGGTTTGAGCCGGTCAAAACTGGTTGGAGCCCGTCTGGCCTGTTTTGATCTGGTCAAAACCCGTTTGACAATGGTTTGAGCCGGTCAAAACTGGTTTGAACCGTTCTGGTCCGGTTTGATCCGGTTTGGGCCAATCTGGTCTGGTTTGAGCCTGTTCAAACCGGTTTTAGCTGGTCTGGTCCGGTTTGAGTCTGGTTTGAGCCGTTCAAAACCTGGTAGACCCGGTCTGGTCCGTAATGAGACGGTTAAAACCGGTTTGAGCCAGTCTAGGAGCCGGTCGTGTGCGGTTTGATACGGTTGTAGCCGGTCAAAACACGTTTGAGTCCGTTTTGAGCCGGTCTGGTCCGTTCTGGTTTGAGCCGGTCAAAACCTGTTTGAGCCAGTCTGCTCCAGTTTGAGTCCGGTTTGAGCCAGTCAAAACAGGTTTGAGCCGGTCTGGTCCGGTTTGAGTCCGGTTTGAGTCCGGTTTGTTCTGGTCTGGTCCAGTTTGAGCCGGTGAAAACCGGTTTGAGACCGTCTCATCCGGTTTGAGCTGGTCAAAACTGGTTTGAGCCAGTCTAATACGGTCAAAACATGTTTGAGCCAGTCTGCTCGGATTTGAGTCCGGTTTGAGACGGTAAAACCCGGTTTCAGTCCGGTTTGAGCCGGTCTTTTTGTTCCGGTTTGAGTCCGGTTTAGGCCGATCAAAACCGGTTTGAGCCGGTCTGATTCGGTTTGAGACGGTCAAAAGCGGTTTGAGTCGGGCTAATACGGTCAAAATAGGTTTGAGAGGGTCTGGTCCGGTTTGAGTCTGGTTTCAGGCTTTCAAAACCGGTTTGAGCCGGTCTGGTCTGGTTTGAACCGGTTTGAGCCTGTCTGGTCTGGTTTGAGAAGGGGAAAAACGGTATGAGCCGGTCTGGTCCCGTTATAGTCCGGTTTGAACCGGTTAAAACTGGTTTCAGCTGGTCTGGTTTGTTTTGAGCAGGTCTAGTGCGGTTTGAGCCTGTCAAAACTGGTTGGAAACGGTCGTGGCCGGTTTGAGCCCGTTTGAGCTGGTCTGGTCTAGTTTTAGCCGGTTTGAGCCGGTCTGTTCCTGCTTGAGCCGGTCTGTTCCAGTTTGAGTCCGATTTGAGCCGTTCAAAACCGGTATGATCCGGTCTGGTACGGTTTGAGTCTGGTTTGAGCCAGTCAAAAAAGGTTTGAGCTGGTCTGGTTCAGTTTGAGTCCGGTTTGAGCCGGTCAAAACCGGTTTGAGCCGGTCTGGCCTGATTTGATGTGGTCAAAACCCGTTTGACTCTGGTTTGAGCCGGTCAAACCTGGTTTGAGCCGTTCTGGTCCAGTTTGATACGGCTTGAGGCAGTCTGGTCTCGTTTGAGCCGGTTCAAACCAGTTTTACCCGGTCTGGTCCGGTTTGAGTCCGGTTTGATCCGTTCAAAACCTGGTAGACCCGGTCTGGTCCGTAATGAGACGGTTAAAACCGTTTTGAGCCAGTCTAAGAGCCGGTCGGGTGTGGTTTGATCCGGTTGGAGCCGGTCAAATCATGTTTGAGTCCGTTTTGAGGTGGTCTGGTCCGTTCCGGTTTGAGCCGGTCAAAACCGGATTCAGCCGGTCTGGGTCGTTTTGAGCCGGTCTGGTCCGGTTTGAGCCTGTCAAAACCGATTGGAACCGGTCTGGGCCGGTTTGAGTCCAGTTTGAGCCAGTCAAAACCGGTTTGAGCCGGTCTGGCCTGGTTTGATATGGTCAAAACCCATATGAGTCCGGTTTGAGCCAGTGAAAACCGGTTTGAGATGTTCTGGTCCGGTTTGAGAAGGTTTGAGCCGGTCTGGTGTGGTGTGAGCTGATTTGAGCCCACCTGTTCCTGTTTGAGCAGGTCTGTTCCTGTTTGAGTCCGGTTTGAGCCGTTCAATACCGTTTTGAGCCGGTCTAATCAGGTTTGAGTCCTTTTTGAGCCAGTCAAAACAGGTTTGAGCTGGTCTGGTCCGGTTAGAGTCCAGTTTGAGCCGGTCAAAACCGGTTTCAGCCGGTGTGGCCTGGTTTGATCTCGTCAAAACACGTTTGACTCTGGTTTGAGCCCGTCAAAACTGGTTTGAGCCGTTTTGGTCCGGTTTGAGCCCGGTTTGAGCCGGTCAAAATTGGTTTGAGCCGGTCCGGCCTGGTTTGATCTGGTCAAAACCCGTTTGAGTCCGGATTGTGCCGGTCAAAACCAGTCTGAGCCGGTCTGGTCTGGTTTGTGTCCGGGTTGAGTCCGGTTTGTGCCGGTCTGGTGCAGTTTGAGCCGGTCAAAACCGGTTTGAGCCCGTCTCGTGCGGTTTGAGCCAGTCAAATCTGGTTTGAGCCGGTATAATACGGTCAAAACATGTTTGAGCCGGTCTGCTCGGATTTGAGTCCGGTTTGAAGCGCTAAAAACCGGTTTAAGTCCGGTTTGAGCCGGTCTGTTCCGTTCCGGTTTGAGTCCGGTTTAAGCCGATCAAAACCAGTTTGAGCCGGTCTGTTTCAGTTTGAGACGGTCAAAACCGGTTTGAGCCTGTCTAATACGGTCAAAAGAGGTTTGAGATTGTCTGGTCCCTTTTGAGTCCGGTTTCAGCCGTTCAAAACCGGTTTGAGCCAATCTGGTCTGGTTTGAACTGGTTTGAGCAGGTCTGGTCTAGTTTGAGAAGGTGAAAACCGGTTTGAGCCGGTCTGGTCCCGTTATAGTCCGGTTTGAGCCGGTTAAAACCGGTTTCCGCTGGTCTGGTTTGTTTTGAGCAGGTCTGATCCGGTTTGAGCCTCTCAAAACCGGTTGGAACCGGTCGGGGCCGGTTTGAGTGCGGTTTGAGCCGGTCCAAACCGGTTCGAGCCCGTGTGGCCTGGTTTGACCCGGTCAAAACACGTATGAGTCCGGATTGAGCCTGTGAAAACCGGTTTGAGATGTTCTGGTCTGGTTTCAGCCAGTTTGAGCTGGTCTGGTGTGGCTTGAGCCAGTTTTAGCCGGTCTCTTCCTGTTTGAGTCCGGTTTAGCAGATTAAAACCGTTTTGAGATGGTCTAGTCCGCTTTGAGTCTGGTTTCAGCCGATCAAAACCGGTTTGAGCCGGTCTGGTCCGGTTTGAGTCCGGTTTGACCCAGTCAAAACAGGTTTGAGCCGATCTGGTCCGGTTTGAGTCCGGTTTGAGCTGGTCAAAACTGGTTGGAGCCCGTCTGGCCTGTTTTGATCTGGTCAAAACCCGTTTGACACTGGTTTGAGCCGGTCAAAACTGGTTTGAACCGTTCTGGTCCGGTTTGATCCGGTTTGGGCCAATCTGGTCTGGTTTGAGCCTGTTCAAACCGGTTTTAGCTGGTCTGGTCCGGTTTGAGTCTGGTTTGAGCCGTTCAAAACCTGGTAGACCCGGTCTGGTCCGTAATGAGACGGTTAAAACCGGTTTGAGCCAGTCTAGGAGCCGGTCGTGTGCGGTTTGATACGGTTGTAGCCGGTCAAAACACGTTTGAGTCCGTTTTGAGCCGGTCTGGTCCGTTCTGGTTTGAGCCGGTCAAAACCTGTTTGAGCCAGTCTGCTCCAGTTTGAGTCCGGTTTGAGCCAGTCAAAACAGGTTTGAGCCGGTCTGGTCCGGTTTGAGTCCGGTTTGAGTCCGGTTTGTTCTGGTCTGGTCCAGTTTGAGCCGGTGAAAACCGGTTTGAGACCGTCTCATCCGGTTTGAGCTGGTCAAAACTGGTTTGAGCCAGTCTAATACGGTCAAAACATGTTTGAGCCAGTCTGCTCGGATTTGAGTCCGGTTTGAGACGGTAAAACCCGGTTTCAGTCCGGTTTGAGCCGGTCTTTTTGTTCCGGTTTGAGTCCGGTTTAGGCCGATCAAAACCGGTTTGAGCCGGTCTGATTCGGTTTGAGACGGTCAAAAGCGGTTTGAGTCGGGCTAATACGGTCAAAATAGGTTTGAGAGGGTCTGGTCCGGTTTGAGTCTGGTTTCAGGCTTTCAAAACCGGTTTGAGCCGGTCTGGTCTGGTTTGAACCGGTTTGAGCCTGTCTGGTCTGGTTTGAGAAGGGGAAAAACGGTATGAGCCGGTCTGGTCCCGTTATAGTCCGGTTTGAACCGGTTAAAACTGGTTTCAGCTGGTCTGGTTTGTTTTGAGCAGGTCTAGTGCGGTTTGAGCCTGTCAAAACTGGTTGGAAACGGTCGTGGCCGGTTTGAGCCCGTTTGAGCTGGTCTGGTCTAGTTTTAGCCGGTTTGAGCCGGTCTGTTCCTGCTTGAGCCGGTCTGTTCCAGTTTGAGTCCGATTTGAGCCGTTCAAAACCGGTATGATCCGGTCTGGTACGGTTTGAGTCTGGTTTGAGCCAGTCAAAAAAGGTTTGAGCTGGTCTGGTTCGGTTTGAGTCCGGTTTGAGCCGGTCAAAACCGGTTTGAGCCGGTCTGGCCTGATTTGATGTGGTCAAAACCCGTTTGACTCTGGTTTGAGCCGGTCAAACCTGGTTTGAGCCGTTCTGGTCCAGTTTGATACGGCTTGAGGCAGTCTGGTCTCGTTTGAGCCGGTTCAAACCAGTTTTACCCGGTCTGGTCCGGTTTGAGTCCGGTTTGATCCGTTCAAAACCTGGTAGACCCGGTCTGGTCCGTAATGAGACGGTTAAAACCGTTTTGAGCCAGTCTAAGAGCCGGTCGGGTGTGGTTTGATCCGGTTGGAGCCGGTCAAATCATGTTTGAGTCCGTTTTGAGGTGGTCTGGTCCGTTCCGGTTTGAGCCGGTCAAAACCGGATTCAGCCGGTCTGGGTCGTTTTGAGCCGGTCTGGTCCGGTTTGAGCCTGTCAAAACCGATTGGAACCGGTCTGGGCCGGTTTGAGTCCAGTTTGAGCCAGTCAAAACCGGTTTGAGCCGGTCTGGCCTGGTTTGATATGGTCAAAACCCATATGAGTCCGGTTTGAGCCAGTGAAAACCGGTTTGAGATGTTCTGGTCCGGTTTGAGAAGGTTTGAGCCGGTCTGGTGTGGTGTGAGCTGATTTGAGCCCACCTGTTCCTGTTTGAGCAGGTCTGTTCCTGTTTGAGTCCGGTTTGAGCCGTTCAATACCGTTTTGAGCCGGTCTAATCAGGTTTGAGTCCTTTTTGAGCCAGTCAAAACAGGTTTGAGCTGGTCTGGTCCGGTTAGAGTCCAGTTTGAGCCGGTCAAAACCGGTTTCAGCCGGTGTGGCCTGGTTTGATCTCGTCAAAACACGTTTGACTCTGGTTTGAGCCCGTCAAAACTGGTTTGAGCCGTTTTGGTCCGGTTTGAGCCCGGTTTGAGCCGGTCAAAATTGGTTTGAGCCGGTCCGGCCTGGTTTGATCTGGTCAAAACCCGTTTGAGTCCGGATTGTGCCGGTCAAAACCGGTCTGAGCCGGTCTGGTCTGGTTTGTGTCCGGGTTGAGTCCGGTTTGTGCCGGTCTGGTGCAGTTTGAGCCGGTCAAAACCGGTTTGAGCCCGTCTCGTGCGGTTTGAGCCAGTCAAATCTGGTTTGAGCCGGTATAATACGGTCAAAACATGTTTGAGCCGGTCTGCTCGGATTTGAGTCCGGTTTGAAGCGCTAAAAACCGGTTTAAGTCCGGTTTGAGCCGGTCTGTTCCGTTCCGGTTTGAGTCCGGTTTAAGCCGATCAAAACCAGTTTGAGCCGGTCTGTTTCAGTTTGAGACGGTCAAAACCGGTTTGAGCCTGTCTAATACGGTCAAAAGAGGTTTGAGATTGTCTGGTCCCTTTTGAGTCCGGTTTCAGCCGTTCAAAACCGGTTTGAGCCAATCTGGTCTGGTTTGAACTGGTTTGAGCAGGTCTGGTCTAGTTTGAGAAGGTGAAAACCGGTTTGAGCCGGTCTGGTCCCGTTATAGTCCGGTTTGAGCCGGTTAAAACCGGTTTCCGCTGGTCTGGTTTGTTTTGAGCAGGTCTGATCCGGTTTGAGCCTCTCAAAACCGGTTGGAACCGGTCGGGGCCGGTTTGAGTGCGGTTTGAGCCGGTCCAAACCGGTTCGAGCCCGTGTGGCCTGGTTTGACCCGGTCAAAACACGTATGAGTCCGGATTGAGCCTGTGAAAACCGGTTTGAGATGTTCTGGTCTGGTTTCAGCCAGTTTGAGCTGGTCTGGTGTGGCTTGAGCCAGTTTTAGCCGGTCTCTTCCTGTTTGAGTCCGGTTTAGCAGATTAAAACCGTTTTGAGATGGTCTAGTCCGCTTTGAGTCTGGTTTCAGCCGATCAAAACCGGTTTGAGCCGGTCTGGTCCGGTTTGAGTCCGGTTTGACCCAGTCAAAACAGGTTTGAGCCGATCTGGTCCGGTTTGAGTCCGGTTTGAGCTGGTCAAAACTGGTTGGAGCCCGTCTGGCCTGTTTTGATCTGGTCAAAACCCGTTTGACACTGGTTTGAGCCGGTCAAAACTGGTTTGAACCGTTCTGGTCCGGTTTGATCCGGTTTGGGCCAATCTGGTCTGGTTTGAGCCTGTTCAAACCTGTTTTAGCTGGTCTGGTCCGGTTTGAGTCTGGTTTGAGCCGTTCAAAACCTGGTAGACCCGGTCTGGTCCGTAGTGAGACGGTTAAAACCGGTTTGAGCCAGTCTAGGAGCCGGTCGTGTGCGGTTTGATACGGTTGTAGCCGGTCAAAACACGTTTGAGTCCGTTTTGAGCCGGTCTGGTCCGTTCTGGTTTGAGCCGGTCAAAACCTGTTTGAGCCAGTCTGCTCCAGTTTGAGTCCGGTTTGAGCCAGTCAAAACAGGTTTGAGCCGGTCTGGTCCGGTTTGAGTCCGGTTTGAGTCCGGTTTTTTCTGGTCTGGTCCAGTTTGAGCCGGTGAAAACCGGTTTGAGACCGTCTCATCCGGTTTGAGCTGGTCAAAACTGGTTTGAGCCAGTCTAATACGGTCAAAACATGTTTGAGCCGGTCTGCTCGGATTTGAGTCCGGTTTGAGGCGGTAAAACCCGGTTTCAGTCCGGTTTGAGCCGGTCTTTTCCGTTCCGGTTTGAGTCCGGTTTAAGCCGATCAAAACCGGTTTGAGCCGGTCTGATTCGGTTTGAGACGGTCAAAAGCGGTTTGAGTCCGGCTAATACGGTCAAAATAGGTTTGAGAGGGTCTGGTCCGGTTTGAGTCTGGTTTCAGGCTTTCAAAACCGGTTTGAGCCGGTCTGGTGTGGTTTGAACCGGTTTGAGCCTGTCTGGTCTGGTTTGAGAAGGGGAAAAACGGTATGAGCCGGTCTCGTCCCGTTATAGTCCGGTTTGAACCGGTTAAAACTGGTTTCAGCTGGTCTGGTTTGTTTTGAGCAGGTCTAGTCCGGTTTGAGCCTGTCAAAACTGGTTGGAAACGGTCGTGGCCGGTTTGAGCCCGTTTGAGCTGGTCTGGTCTAGTTTTAGCCGGTTTGAGCCGGTCTGTTCCTGCTTGAGCCGGTCTGTTCCAGTTTGAGTCCGATTTGAGCCGTTCAAAACCGGTATGATCCGGTCTGGTACGGTTTGAGTCTGGTTTGAGCCAGTCAAAAAAGCTTTGAGCTGGTCTGGTTCAGTTTGAGTCCGGTTTGAGCCGGTCAAAACCGGTTTGAGCCGGTCTGGCCTGATTTGATGTGGTCAAAACCCGTTTGACTCTGGTTTGAGCCGGTCAAACCTGGTTTGAGCCGTTCTGGTCCAGTTTGATACGGCTTGAGGCAGTCTGGTCTCGTTTGAGCCGGTTCAAACCAGTTTTAGCCGGTCTGGTCCGGTTTGAGTCCGGTTTGAGCCGTTCAAAACCTGGTAGACCCGGTCTGGTCCGTAATGAGACGGTTAAAACCGGTTTGAGCCAGTCTAAGAGCCGGTCGGGTGTGGTTTGATCCGGTTGGAGCCGGTCAAATCATGTTTGAGTCCGTTTTGAGGTGGTCTGGTCCGTTCCGGTTTGAGCCGGTCAAAACCGGATTCAGCCGGTCTGGTTCGTTTTGAGCCGGTCTGGTCCGGTTTGAGCCTGTCAAAACCGATTGGAACCGGTCTGGGCCGGTTTGAGTCCAGTTTGAGCCGGTCAAAACCGGTTTGAGCTGGTCTGGCCTGGTTTGATATGGTCAAAACCCATATGAGTCCGGTTTGAGCCAGTGAAAACCGGTTTGAGATGTTCTGGTCCGGTTTGAGAAGGTTTGAGCCGGTCTGGTCTGGTGTGAGCCGATTTGAGCCCACCTGTTCCTGTTTGAGCAGGTCTGTTCCTGTTTGAGTCCGGTTTGAGCCGTTCAATACCGTTTTGAGCCGGTCTAATCAGGTTTGAGTCCTTTTTGAGCCAGTCAAAACAGGTTTGAGCCGGTCTGGTCTGGTTAGAGTCCAGTTTGAGCCGGTCAAAACCGGTTTCAGCCGGTGTGGCCTGGTTTGATCTCGTCAAAACACGTTTGACTCTGGTTTGAGCCCGTCAAAACTGGTTTGAGCCGTTTTGGTCCGGTTTGAGCCCGGTTTGAGCCGGTCAAAATTGGTTTGAGCCGGTCCGGCCTGGTTTGATCTGGTCAAAACCCGTTTGAGTCCGGATTGAGCCGGTCAAAACCGGTCTGAGCCGGTCTGGTCCGGTTTGTGTCCGGGTTGAGTCCGGTTTGTGCCGGTCTGGTGCAGTTTGAGCCGGTCAAAACCGGTTTGAGCCCGTCTCGTGCGGTTTGAGCCAGTCAAATCTGGTTTGAGCCAGTATAATACGGTCAAAACATGTTTGAGCCGGTCTGCTCGGATTTGAGTCCGGTTTGAAGCGCTAAAAACCGGTTTAAGTCCGGTTTGAGCCGGTCTGTTCCGTTCCGGTTTGAGTCCGGTTTAAGCCGATCAAAACCAGTTTGAGCCGGTCTGTTTCAGTTTGAGACGGTCAAAACCGGTTTGAGCCTGTCTAATACGGTCAAAAGAGGTTTGAGATTGTCTGGTCCCTTTTGAGTCCGGTTTCAGCCGTTCAAAACCGGTTTGAGCCAATCTGGTCTGGTTTGAACCGGTTTGAGCAGGTCTGGTCTAGTTTGAGAAGGTGAAAACCGGTTTGAGCCGGTCTGGTCCCGTTATAGTCCGGTTTGAGCCGGTTAAAACCGGTTTCAGCTGGTCTGGTTTGTTTTGAGCAGGTCTGATCCGGTTTGAGCCTCTCAAAACCGGTTGGAACCGGTCGGGGCCGGTTTGAGTGCGGTTTGAGCCGGTCCAAACCGGTTCGAGCCCGTGTGGCCTGGTTTGACCCGGTCAAAACACGTATGAGTCCGGATTGAGCCTGTGAAAACCGGTTTGAGATGTTCTGGTCTGGTTTCAGCCAGTTTGAGCTGGTCTGGTGTGGCTTGAGCCAGTTTTAGCCGGTCTCTTCCTGTTTGAGTCTGGTTTAGCAGATTAAAACCGTTTTGAGACGGTCTAGTCCGCTTTGAGTCTGGTTTCAGCCGATCAAAACCGGTTTGAGCCGGTCTGGTCCGGTTTGAGTCCGGTTTGACCCAGTCAAAACAGGTTTGAGCCGATCTGGTCCGGTTTGAGTCCGGTTTGAGCTGGTCAAAACTGGTTGGAGACCGTCTGGCCTGTTTTGATCTGGTCAAAACCCGTTTGACACTGGTTTGAGCCGGTCAAAACTGGTTTGAACCGTTCTGGTCCGGTTTGATCCGGTTTGGGCCAATCTGGTCTGGTTTGAGCCTGTTCAAACCGGTTTTAGCTGGTCTGGTCCGGTTTGAGTCTGGTTTGAGCCGTTCAAAACCTGGTAGACCCGGTCTGGTCCGTAATGAGATGGTTAAAACCGGTTTGAGCCAGTCTAAGAGTCGGTCGTGTGCGGTTTGATACGGTTGTAGCCGGTCAAAACACGTTTGAGTCCGTTTTGAGCCGGTCTGGTCCGTTCTGGTTTGAGCCGGTCAAAACCTGTTTGAGCCAGTCTGCTCCAGTTTGAGTCCGGTTTGAGCCAGTCAAAACAGGTTTGAGCCGGTCTGGTCCGGTTTGAGTCCGGTTTGAGCCATTCAAAACCTGGTAGACCCGGTCTGGTCCGTAATCAGACGGTTAAAACCGGTTTGAGCCAGTCTAGGAGCCAGTCCGGTCAGGTTTTAGTCCGGTTTGAGCCGGTCAAAACCGGTTTCAGCCGGTCTGGTTCGTTTTGAGCCGGTCTGGTCCTGTTTTAGCCTGTCAAAACCGATTGGAACCGGTCTGGGCCGGTTTGAGTCCGGTTTGAGCCGGTCAAAACCGGTTTGAGCCGGTCTGGCCTGGTTTGATATGGTCAAAACCCATATGAGTCCGGTTTGAGCCAGTGAAAACCGGTTTGATCTGTTCTGGTCCGGTTTGAGAAGGTTTGAGCCGGTCTGGTCTGGTGTGAGCCGATTTGAGCCCATCTGTTCCTGTTTGAGCAGGTCTGTTCCTGTTTGAGTCCGGTTTGAGCCGTTCAAAACCGTTTTGAGCCGGTCTAGTCAGGTTTGAGTCCTTTTTGAGCCAGTCAAAACAGGTTTGAGCCGGTCTGGTCCGGTTAGAGTCCAGTTTGAGCCAGTCAAAACCGGTTTCAGCCGGTGTGGCCTGGTTTGATCTGGTCAAAACACGTTTGACTCTGGTTTGAGCCCGTCAAAACTGGTTTGAGCCGTTTTGGTCCGGTTTGAGCCCGGTTTGCGCCGGTCAAAATTGGTTTGAGCCGGTCCGGCCTGGTTTGATCTGGTCAAAACCCGTTTGAGTCCGGATTGAGCCGGTCAAAACCGGTCTGAGCCGGTCTGGTCCGGTTTGTGTCCGGTTTGTGCCCGTGTGGTGCAGTTTGAGCCGGTCAAAACCGGTTTGAGCCCGTCTCGTGCGGTTTGAGCCAGTCAAATCTGGTTTGAGCCGGTATAATACGGTCAAAACATGTTTGAGCCGGTCTGCTTGGATTTGACTCCAGTTTGAAGCGCTAAAAACCGGTTTAAGTCCGGTTTGAGCCGGTCTGTTCCGTTCCGGTTTGAGTCCGGTTTAAGCCGATCAAAACCAGTTTGAGCCGGTCTGTTTCAGTTTGAGACGGTCAAAACCGGTTTGAGCCTGTCTAATACGGTCAAAAGAGGTTTGAGATTGTCTGGTCCCTTTTGAGTCCGGTTTCAGCCGTTCAAAACCGGTTTGAGCCGATCTGGTCTGGTTTGAACAGGTTTGAGCAGGTCTGGTCTAGTTTGAGAAGGTGAAAATCGGTTTGAGCCGGTCTGGTCCCGTTATAGTCCGGTTTGAGCCGGTTAAAACCGGTTTCAGCTGGTCTGGTTTGTTTTGAGCAGGTCTGATCCGGTTTGAGCCTCTCAAAACCTGTTGGAACCGGTCGGGGCCGGTTTGAGTCCGGTTTGAGCCGGTCCAAACCGGTTCGAGCCCGTGTGGCCTGGTTTGACCCGGTCAAAACACGTATGAGTCCGGATTGAGCCTGTGAAAACCGGTTTGAGATGTTCTGGTCTGGTTTCAGCCAGTTTGAGCTGGTGTGGTGTGGCTTGAGCCAGTTTTAGCCGGTCTCTTCCTGTTTGAGTCCGGTTTAGCAGTTCAAAACCGTTTTGAGACGGTCTAGTCCGCTTTGAGTCTGGTTTCAGCCGATCAAAACCGGTTTGAGCCGGTTTGGTCCGGTTTGAGTCCGGTTTGACCCAGTCAAAACAGGTTTGAGCCGATCTGGTCCGGTTTGAGTCCGGTTTGAGCCGGTCAAAACTGGTTGGAGCCCGTCTGGCCTGTTTTGATCTGGTCAAAACCCGTTTGACACTGGTTTGAGCCGGTCAAAACTGGTTTGAACCGTTCTGGTCCGGTTTGATCCGGTTTGGGCCAATCTGGTCTGGTTTGAGCCGGTTCAAACCGGTTTTAGCTGGTCTGGTCCGGTTTGAGTCTGGTTTGAGCCGTTCAAAACCTGGTAGACCCGTTCTGGTCCGTAATGAGACGGTTAAAACCGGTTTGAGCCAGTCTAAGAGCAGATCTGGTGCGGTTCGATACGGTTGGAGCCGGTCAAAACACGTTTGAGTCCGTTTTGAGCCGGTCTGGTCCGTTCTGGTTTGAGCCGGTCAAAACCTGTTTGAGACAATCTGCTCCAGTTTGAGTCCGGTTTGAGCCAGTCAAAACAGGTTTGAGCCGGTCTGGTCTGGTTTGAGTCCGGTTTGAGTCCGGTTTGTTCCGGTCTGGTCCAGTTTGAGCCGGTGAAAACCGGTTTGAGACCGTCTCATCCGGTTTGAGCTGGTCAAAACTGGTTTGAGCCAGTCTAATACGGTCAAAACATGTTTGAGCCGGTCTGCTCGGATTTGAGTCCGGTTTGAGGCGGTAAAACCCGGTTTCAGTCCGGTTTGAGCCGGTCTTTTCCGTTCCGGTTTGAGTCCGGTTTAAGCCGATCAAAACCGGTTTGAGCCAGTCTGATTCGGTTTGAGACGGTCAAAAGCGGTTTGAGTCGGGCTAATACGGTCAAAATAGGTTTGAGAGGGTCTGGTCCGGTTTGAGTCTGGTTTCAGCCGTTCAAAACCGGTTTGAGCCGGTCTGGTCTGGTTTGAACCGGTTTGAGCCTGTCTGGTCTGGTTTGAGAAGGGGAAAAACGGTATGAGCCGGTCTGGTCCCGTTATAGTCCGGTTTGAACCGGTTAAAACTGGTTTCAGCTGGTCTGGTTTGTTTTGAGCAGGTCTAGTGCGGTTTGAGCCTGTCAAAACTGGTTGGAAACGGTCGTGGCCGGTTTGAGCCCGTTTGAGCTGGTCTGGTCTAGTTTTAGCCGGTTTGAGCCGGTCTGTTCCTGCTTGAGCCGGTCTGTTCCAGTTTGAGTCCGATTTGAGCCGTTCAAAACCGGTATGAGCCGGTCTGGTACGGTTTGAGTCTGGTTTGAGCCAGTCAAAAAAGCTTTGAGCTGGTCTGGTTCAGTTTGAGTCCGGTTTGAGCCGGTCAAAACCGGTTTGAGCCGGTCTGGCCTGATTTGATGTGGTCAAAACCCGTTTGACTCTGGTTTGAGCCGGTCAAACCTGGTTTGAGCCGTTCTGGTCCAGTTTGATACGGCTTGAGGCAGTCTGGTCTCGTTTGAGCCGGTTCAAACCAGTTTTAGCCGGTCTGGTCCGGTTTGAGTCCGGTTTGAGCCGTTCAAAACCTGGTAGACCCGGTCTGGTCCGTAATGAGACGGTTAAAACCGGTTTGAGCCAGTCTAAGAGCCGGTCGGGTGTGGTTTGATCCGGTTGGAGCCGGTCAAATCATGTTTGAGTCCGTTTTGAGGTGGTCTGGTCCGTTCCGGTTTGAGCCGGTCAAAACCGGATTCAGCCGGTCTGGTTCGTTTTGAGCCGGTCTGGTCCGGTTTGAGCCTGTCAAAACCGATTGGAACCGGTCTGGGCCGGTTTGAGTCCAGTTTGAGCCGGTCAAAACCGGTTTGAGCTGGTCTGGCCTGGTTTGATATGGTCAAAACCCATATGAGTCCGGTTTGAGCCAGTGAAAACCGGTTTGAGATGTTCTGGTCCGGTTTGAGAAGGTTTGAGCCGGTCTGGTCTGGTGTGAGCCGATTTGAGCCCACCTGTTCCTGTTTGAGCAGGTCTGTTCCTGTTTGAGTCCGGTTTGAGCCGTTCAATACCGTTTTGAGCCGGTCTAATCAGGTTTGAGTCCTTTTTGAGCCAGTCAAAACAGGTTTGAGCCGGTCTGGTCTGGTTAGAGTCCAGTTTGAGCCGGTCAAAACCGGTTTCAGCCGGTGTGGCCTGGTTTGATCTCGTCAAAACACGTTTGACTCTGGTTTGAGCCCGTCAAAACTGGTTTGAGCCGTTTTGGTCCGGTTTGAGCCCGGTTTGAGCCGGTCAAAATTGGTTTGAGCCGGTCCGGCCTGGTTTGATCTGGTCAAAACCCGTTTGAGTCCGGATTGAGCCGGTCAAAACCGGTCTGAGCCGGTCTGGTCCGGTTTGTGTCCGGGTTGAGTCCGGTTTGTGCCGGTCTGGTGCAGTTTGAGCCGGTCAAAACCGGTTTGAGCCCGTCTCGTGCGGTTTGAGCCAGTCAAATCTGGTTTGAGCCGGTATAATACGGTCAAAACATGTTTGAGCCGGTCTGCTCGGATTTGAGTCCGGTTTGAAGCGCTAAAAGCCGGTTTAAGTCCGGTTTGAGCCGGTCTGTTCCGTTCCGGTTTGAGTCCGGTTTAAGCCGATCAAAACCAGTTTGAGCCGGTCTGTTTCAGTTTGAGACGGTCAAAACCGGTTTGAGCCTGTCTAATACGGTCAAAAGAGGTTTGAGATTGTCTGGTCCCTTTTGAGTCCGGTTTCAGCCGTTCAAAACCGGTTTGAGCCAATCTGGTCTGGTTTGAACCGGTTTGAGCAGGTCTGGTCTAGTTTGAGAAGGTGAAAACCGGTTTGAGCCGGTCTGGTCCCGTTATAGTCCGGTTTGAGCCGGTTAAAACCGGTTTCAGCTGGTCTGGTTTGTTTTGAGCAGGTCTGATCCGGTTTGAGCCTCTCAAAACCGGTTGGAACCGGTCGGGGCCGGTTTGAGTGCGGTTTGAGCCGGTCCAAACCGGTTCGAGCCCGTGTGGCCTGGTTTGACCCGGTCAAAACACGTATGAGTCCGGATTGAGCCTGTGAAAACCGGTTTGAGATGTTCTGGTCTGGTTTCAGCCAGTTTGAGCTGGTCTGGTGTGGCTTGAGCCAGTTTTAGCCGGTCTCTTCCTGTTTGAGTCTGGTTTAGCAGATTAAAACCGTTTTGAGACGGTCTAGTCCGCTTTGAGTCTGGTTTCAGCCGATCAAAACCGGTTTGAGCCGGTCTGGTCCGGTTTGAGTCCGGTTTGACCCAGTCAAAACAGGTTTGAGCCGATCTGGTCCGGTTTGAGTCCGGTTTGAGCTGGTCAAAACTGGTTGGAGCCCGTCTGGCCTGTTTTGATCTGGTCAAAACCCGTTTGACACTGGTTTGAGCCGGTCAAAACTGGTTTGAACCGTTCTGGTCCGGTTTGATCCGGTTTGGGCCAATCTGGTCTGGTTTGAGCCTGTTCAAACCGGTTTTAGCTGGTCTGGTCCGGTTTGAGTCTGGTTTGAGCCGTTCAAAACCTGGTAGACCCGGTCTGGTCCGTAATGAGATGGTTAAAACCGGTTTGAGCCAGTCTAAGAGTCGGTCGTGTGCGGTTTGATACGGTTGTAGCCGGTCAAAACACGTTTGAGTCCGTTTTGAGCCGGTCTGGTCCGTTCTGGTTTGAGCCGGTCAAAACCTGTTTGAGCCAGTCTGCTCCAGTTTGAGTCCGGTTTGAGCCAGTCAAAACAGGTTTGAGCCGGTCTGGTCCGGTTTGAGTCCGGTTTGAGCCGTTCAAAACCTGGTAGACCCGGTCTGGTCCGTAATCAGACGGTTAAAACCGGTTTGAGCCAGTCTAGGAGCCAGTCCGGTCAGGTTTTAGTCCGGTTTGAGCCGGTCAAAACCGGATTCAGCCGGTCTGGTTCGTTTTGAGCCGGTCTGGTCCTGTTTTAGCCTGTCAAAACCGATTGGAACCGGTCTGGGCCGGTTTGAGTCCGGTTTGAGCCGGTCAAAACCGGTTTGAGCCGGTCTGGCCTGGTTTGATATGGTCAAAACCCATATGAGTCCGGTTTGAGCCAGTGAAAACCGGTTTGATCTGTTCTGGTCCGGTTTGAGAAGGTTTGAGCCGGTCTGGTCTGGTGTGAGCCGATTTGAGCCCATCTGTTCCTGTTTGAGCAGGTCTGTTCCTGTTTGAGTCCGGTTTGAGCCGTTCAAAACCGTTTTGAGCCGGTCTAGTCAGGTTTGAGTCCTTTTTGAGCCAGTCAAAACAGGTTTGAGCCGGTCTGGTCCGGTTAGAGTCCAGTTTGAGCCAGTCAAAACCGGTTTCAGCCGGTGTGGCCTGGTTTGATCTGGTCAAAACACGTTTGACTCTGGTTTGAGCCCGTCAAAACTGGTTTGAGCCGTTTTGGTCCGGTTTGAGCCCGGTTTGCGCCGGTCAAAATTGGTTTGAGCCGGTCCGGCCTGGTTTGATCTGGTCAAAACCCGTTTGAGTCCGGATTGAGCCGGTCAAAACCGGTCTGAGCCGGTCTGGTCCGGTTTGTGTCCGGTTTGTGCCCGTGTGGTGCAGTTTGAGCCGGTCAAAACCGGTTTGAGCCCGTCTCGTGCGGTTTGAGCCAGTCAAATCTGGTTTGAGCCGGTATAATACGGTCAAAACATGTTTGAGCCGGTCTGCTTGGATTTGACTCCAGTTTGAAGCGCTAAAAACCGGTTTAAGTCCGGTTTGAGCCGGTCTGTTCCGTTCCGGTTTGAGTCCGGTTTAAGCCGATCAAAACCAGTTTGAGCCGGTCTGTTTCAGTTTGAGACGGTCAAAACCGGTTTGAGCCTGTCTAATACGGTCAAAAGAGGTTTGAGATTGTCTGGTCCCTTTTGAGTCCGGTTTCAGCCGTTCAAAACCGGTTTGAGCCGATCTGGTCTGGTTTGAACAGGTTTGAGCAGGTCTGGTCTAGTTTGAGAAGGTGAAAACCGGTTTGAGCCGGTCTGGTCCCGTTATAGTCCGGTTTGAGCCGGTTAAAACCGGTTTCAGCTGGTCTGGTTTGTTTTGAGCAGGTCTGATCCGGTTTGAGCCTCTCAAAACCTGTTGGAACCGGTCGGGGCCGGTTTGAGTCCGGTTTGAGCCGGTCCAAACCGGTTCGAGCCCGTGTGGCCTGGTTTGACCCGGTCAAAACACGTATGAGTCCGGATTGAGCCTGTGAAAACCGGTTTGAGATGTTCTGGTCTGGTTTCAGCCAGTTTGAGCTGGTGTGGTGTGGCTTGAGCCAGTTTTAGCCGGTCTCTTCCTGTTTGAGTCCGGTTTAGCAGTTCAAAACCGTTTTGAGATGGTCTAGTCCGCTTTGAGTCTGGTTTCAGCCGATCAAAACCGGTTTGAGCCGGTTTGGTCCGGTTTGAGTCCGGTTTGACCCAGTCAAAACAGGTTTGAGCCGATCTGGTCCGGTTTGAGTCCGGTTTGAGCCGGTCAAAACTGGTTGGAGCCCGTCTGGCCTGTTTTGATCTGGTCAAAACCCGTTTGACACTGGTTTGAGCCGGTCAAAACTGGTTTGAACCGTTCTGGTCCGGTTTGATCCGGTTTGGGCCTGTCTGGTCTGGTTTGAGCCGGTTCAAACCGGTTTTAGCTGGTCTGGTCCGGTTTGAGTCTGGTTTGAGCCGTTCAAAACCTGGTAGACCCGTTCTGGTCCGTAATGAGACGGTTAAAACCGGTTTGAGCCAGTCTAAGAGCAGATCTGGTGCGGTTCGATACGGTTGGAGCCGGTCAAAACACGTTTGAGTCCGTTTTGAGCCGGTCTGGTCCGTTCTGGTTTGAGCCGGTCAAAACCTGTTTGAGACAATCTGCTCCAGTTTGAGTCCGGTTTGAGCCAGTCAAAACAGGTTTGAGCCGGTCTGGTCTGGTTTGAGTCCGGTTTGAGTCCGGTTTGTTCCGGTCTGGTCCAGTTTGAGCCGGTGAAAACCGGTTTGAGACCGTCTCATCCGGTTTGAGCTGGTCAAAACTGGTTTGAGCCAGTCTAATACGGTCAAAACATGTTTGAGCCGGTCTGCTCGGATTTGAGTCCGGTTTGAGGCGGTAAAACCCGGTTTCAGTCCGGTTTGAGCCGGTCTTTTCCGTTCCGGTTTGAGTCCGGTTTAAGCCGATCAAAACCGGTTTGAGCCAGTCTGATTCGGTTTGAGACGGTCAAAAGCGGTTTGAGTCGGGCTAATACGGTCAAAATAGGTTTGAGAGGGTCTGGTCCGGTTTGAGTCTGGTTTCAGCCGTTCAAAACCGGTTTGAGCCGGTCTGGTCTGGTTTGAACCGGTTTGAGCCTGTCTGGTCTGGTTTGAGAAGGGGAAAAACGGTATGAGCCGGTCTGGTCCCGTTATAGTCCGGTTTGAACCGGTTAAAACTGGTTTCAGCTGGTCTGGTTTGTTTTGAGCAGGTCTAGTGCGGTTTGAGCCTGTCAAAACTGGTTGGAAACGGTCGTGGCCGGTTTGAGCCCGTTTGAGCTGGTCTGGTCTAGTTTTAGCCGGTTTGAGCCGGTCTGTTCCTGCTTGAGCCGGTCTGTTCCAGTTTGAGTCAGATTTGAGCCGTTCAAAACCGGTATGAGCCGGTCTGGTACGGTTTGAGTCTGGTTTGAGCCAGTCAAAAAAGCTTTGAGCTGGTCTGGTTCAGTTTGAGTCCGGTTTGAGCCGGTCAAAACCGGTTTGAGCCGGTCTGGCCTGATTTGATGTGGTCAAAACCCGTTTGACTCTGGTTTGAGCCGGTCAAAACTGGTTTGAGCCGTTCTGGTCCAGTTTGATACGGCTTGAGGCAGTCTGGTCTCGTTTGAGCCGGTTCAAACCAGTTTTACCCGGTCTGGTCCGGTTTGAGTCCGGTTTGATCCGTTCAAAACCTGGTAGACCCGGTCTGGTCCGTAATGAGACGGTTAAAACCGTTTTGAGCCAGTCTAAGAGCCGGTCGGGTGTGGTTTGATCCGGTTGGAGCCGGTCAAATCATGTTTGAGTCCGTTTTGAGGTGGTCTGGTCCGTTCCGGTTTGAGCCGGTCAAAACCGGATTCAGCCGGTCTGGGTCGTTTTGAGCCGGTCTGGTCCGGTTTGAGCCTGTCAAAACCGATTGGAACCGGTCTGGGCCGGTTTGAGTCCAGTTTGAGCCAGTCAAAACCGGTTTGAGCCGGTCTGGCCTGGTTTGATATGGTCAAAACCCATATGAGTCCGGTTTGAGCCAGTGAAAACCGGTTTGAGATGTTCTGGTCCGGTTTGAGAAGGTTTGAGCCGGTCTGGTGTGGTGTGAGCCGATTTGAGCCCACCTGTTCCTGTTTGAGCAGGTCTGTTCCTGTTTGAGTCCGGTTTGAGCCGTTCAATACCGTTTTGAGCCGGTCTAATCAGGTTTGAGTCCTTTTTGAGCCAGTCAAAACAGGTTTGAGCTGGTCTGGTCCGGTTAGAGTCCAGTTTGAGCCGGTCAAAACCGGTTTCAGCCGGTGTGGCCTGGTTTGATCTCGTCAAAACACGTTTGACTCTGGTTTGAGCCCGTCAAAACTGGTTTGAGCCGTTTTGGTCCGGTTTGAGCCCGGTTTGAGCCGGTCAAAATTGGTTTGAGCCGGTCCGGCCTGGTTTGATCTGGTCAAAACCCGTTTGAGTCCGGATTGTGCCGGTCAAAACCGGTCTGAGCCGGTCTGGTCTGGTTTGTGTCCGGGTTGAGTCCGGTTTGTGCCGGTCTGGTGCAGTTTGAGCCGGTCAAAACCGGTTTGAGCCCGTCTCGTGCGGTTTGAGCCAGTCAAATCTGGTTTGAGCCGGTATAATACGGTCAAAACATGTTTGAGCCGGTCTGCTCGGATTTGAGTCCGGTTTGAAGCGCTAAAAACCGGTTTAAGTCCGGTTTGAGCCGGTCTGTTCCGTTCCGGTTTGAGTCCGGTTTAAGCCGATCAAAACCAGTTTGAGCCGGTCTGTTTCAGTTTGAGACGGTCAAAACCGGTTTGAGCCTGTCTAATACGGTCAAAAGAGGTTTGAGATTGTCTGGTCCCTTTTGAGTCCGGTTTCAGCCGTTCAAAACCGGTTTGAGCCAATCTGGTCTGGTTTGAACTGGTTTGAGCAGGTCTGGTCTAGTTTGAGAAGGTGAAAACCGGTTTGAGCCGGTCTGGTCCCGTTATAGTCCGGTTTGAGCCGGTTAAAACCGGTTTCCGCTGGTCTGGTTTGTTTTGAGCAGGTCTGATCCGGTTTGAGCCTCTCAAAACCGGTTGGAACCGGTCGGGGCCGGTTTGAGTGCGGTTTGAGCCGGTCCAAACCGGTTCGAGCCCGTGTGGCCTGGTTTGACCCGGTCAAAACACGTATGAGTCCGGATTGAGCCTGTGAAAACCGGTTTGAGATGTTCTGGTCTGGTTTCAGCCAGTTTGAGCTGGTCTGGTGTGGCTTGAGCCAGTTTTAGCCGGTCTCTTCCTGTTTGAGTCCGGTTTAGCAGATTAAAACCGTTTTGAGATGGTCTAGTCCGCTTTGAGTCTGGTTTCAGCCGATCAAAACCGGTTTGAGCCGGTCTGGTCCGGTTTGAGTCCGGTTTGACCCAGTCAAAACAGGTTTGAGCCGATCTGGTCCGGTTTGAGTCCGGTTTGAGCTGGTCAAAACTGGTTGGAGCCCGTCTGGCCTGTTTTGATCTGGTCAAAACCCGTTTGACACTGGTTTGAGCCGGTCAAAACTGGTTTGAACCGTTCTGGTCCGGTTTGATCCGGTTTGGGCCAATCTGGTCTGGTTTGAGCCTGTTCAAACCTGTTTTAGCTGGTCTGGTCCGGTTTGAGTCTGGTTTGAGCCGTTCAAAACCTGGTAGACCCGGTCTGGTCCGTAATGAGACGGTTAAAACCGGTTTGAGCCAGTCTAGGAGCCGGTCGTGTGCGGTTTGATACGGTTGTAGCCGGTCAAAATACGTTTGAGTCCGTTTTGAGCCGGTCTGGTCCGTTCTGGTTTGAGCCGGTCAAAACCTGTTTGAGCCAGTCTGCTCCAGTTTGAGTCCGGTTTGAGCCAGTCAAAACAGGTTTGAGCCGGTCTGGTCCGGTTTGAGTCCGGTTTGAGTCCGGTTTTTTCTGGTCTGGTCCAGTTTGAGCCGGTGAAAACCGGTTTGAGACCGTCTCATCCGGTTTGAGCTGGTCAAAACTGGTTTGAGCCAGTCTAATACGGTCAAAACATGTTTGAGCCGGTCTGCTCGGATTTGAGTCCGGTTTGAGGCGGTAAAACCCGGTTTCAGTCCGGTTTGAGCCGGTCTTTTCCGTTCCGGTTTGAGTCCGGTTTAAGCCGATCAAAACCGGTTTGAGCCGGTCTGATTCGGTTTGAGACGGTCAAAAGCGGTTTGAGTCGGGCTAATACGGTCAAAATAGGTTTGAGAGGGTCTGGTCCGGTTTGAGTCTGGTTTCAGGCTTTCAAAACCGGTTTGAGCCGGTCTGGTGTGGTTTGAACCGGTTTGAGCCTGTCTGGTCTGGTTTGAGAAGGGGAAAAACGGTATGAGCCGGTCTGGTCCCGTTATAGTCCGGTTTGAACCGGTTAAAACTGGTTTCAGCTGGTCTGGTTTGTTTTGAGCAGGTCTAGTCCGGTTTGAGCCTGTCAAAACTGGTTGGAAACGGTCGTGGCCGGTTTGAGCCCGTTTGAGCTGGTCTGGTCTAGTTTTAGCCGGTTTGAGCCGGTCTGTTCCTGCTTGAGCCGGTCTGTTCCAGTTTGAGTCCGATTTGAGCCGTTCAAAACCGGTATGATCCGGTCTGGTACGGTTTGAGTCTGGTTTGAGCCAGTCAAAAAAGCTTTGAGCTTGTCTGGTTCAGTTTGAGTCCGGTTTGAGCCGGTCAAAACCGGTTTGAGCCGGTCTGGCCTGATTTGATGTGGTCAAAACCCGTTTGACTCTGGTTTGAGCCGGTCAAAACTGGTTTGAGCCGTTCTGGTCCAGTTTGATACGGCTTGAGGCAGTCTGGTCTCGTTTGAGCCGGTTCAAACCAGTTTTAGCCGGTCTGGTCCGGTTTGAGTCCGGTTTGAGCCGTTCAAAACCTGGTAGACCCGGTCTGGTCCGTAATGAGACGGTTAAAACCGGTTTGAGCCAGTCTAAGAGCCGGTCGGGTGTGGTTTGATCCGGTTGGAGCCGGTCAAATCATGTTTGAGTCCGTTTTGAGGTGGTCTGGTCCGTTCCGGTTTGAGCCGGTCAAAACCGGATTCAGCCGGTCTGGGTCGTTTTGAGCCGGTCTGGTCCGGTTTGAGCCTGTCAAAACCGATTGGAACCGGTCTGGGCCGGTTTGAGTCCAGTTTGAGCCGGTCAAAACCGGTTTGAGCTGGTCTGGCCTGGTTTGATATGGTCAAAACCCATATGAGTCCGGTTTGAGCCAGTGAAAACCGGTTTGAGATGTTCTGGTCCGGTTTGAGAAGGTTTGAGCCGGTCTGGTCTGGTGTGAGCCGATTTGAGCCCACCTGTTCCTGTTTGAGCAGGTCTGTTCCTGTTTGAGTCCGGTTTGAGCCGTTCAATACCGTTTTGAGCCGGTCTAATCAGGTTTGAGTCCTTTTTGAGCCAGTCAAAACAGGTTTGAGCCGGTCTGGTCTGGTTAGAGTCCAGTTTGAGCCGGTCAAAACCGGTTTCAGCCGGTGTGGCCTGGTTTGATCTCGTCAAAACACGTTTGACTCTGGTTTGAGCCCGTCAAAACTGGTTTGAGCCGTTTTGGTCCGGTTTGAGCCCGGTTTGAGCCGGTCAAAATTGGTTTGAGCCGGTCCGGCCTGGTTTGATCTGGTCAAAACCCGTTTGAGTCCGGATTGAGCCGGTCAAAACCGGTCTGAGCCGGTCTGGTCCGGTTTGTGTCCGGGTTGAGTCCGGTTTGTGCCGGTCTGGTGCAGTTTGAGCCGGTCAAAACCGGTTTGAGCCCGTCTCGTGCGGTTTGAGCCAGTCAAATCTGGTTTGAGCCAGTATAATACGGTCAAAACATGTTTGAGCCGGTCTGCTCGGATTTGAGTCCGGTTTGAAGCGCTAAAAACCGGTTTAAGTCCGGTTTGAGCCGGTCTGTTCCGTTCCGGTTTGAGTCCGGTTTAAGCCGATCAAAACCAGTTTGAGCCGGTCTGTTTCAGTTTGAGACGGTCAAAACCGGTTTGAGCCTGTCTAATACGGTCAAAAGAGGTTTGAGATTGTCTGGTCCCTTTTGAGTCCGGTTTCAGCCGTTCAAAACCGGTTTGAGCCGATCTGGTCTGGTTTGAACCGGTTTGAGCAGGTCTGGTCTAGTTTGAGAAGGTGAAAACCGGTTTGAGCCGGTCTGGTCCCATTATAGTCCGGTTTGAGCCGGTTAAAACCGGTTTCAGCTGGTCTGGTTTGTTTTGAGCAGGTCTGATCCGGTTTGAGCCTCTCAAAACCGGTTGGAACCGGTCGGGGCCGGTTTGAGTGCGGTTTGAGCCGGTCCAAACCGGTTCGAGCCCGTGTGGCCTGGTTTGACCCGGTCAAAACACGTATGAGTCCGGATTGAGCCTGTGAAAACCGGTTTGAGATGTTCTGGTCTGGTTTCAGCCAGTTTGAGCTGGTCTGGTGTGGCTTGAGCCAGTTTTAGCCGGTCTCTTCCTGTTTGAGTCTGGTTTAGCAGATTAAAACCGTTTTGAGACGGTCTAGTCCGCTTTGAGTCTGGTTTCAGCCGATCAAAACCGGTTTGAGCCGGTCTGGTCCGGTTTGAGTCCGGTTTGACCCAGTCAAAACAGGTTTGAGCCGATCTGGTCCGGTTTGAGTCCGGTTTGAGCTGGTCAAAACTGGTTGGAGCCCGTCTGGCCTGTTTTGATCTGGTCAAAACCCGTTTGACACTGGTTTGAGCCGGTCAAAACTGGTTTGAACCGTTCTGGTCCGGTTTGATCCGGTTTGGGCCAATCTGGTCTGGTTTGAGCCTGTTCAAACCGGTTTTAGCTGGTCTGGTCCGGTTTGAGTCTGGTTTGAGCCGTTCAAAACCTGGTAGACCCGGTCTGGTCCGTAATGAGATGGTTAAAACCGGTTTGAGCCAGTCTAAGAGTCGGTCGTGTGCGGTTTGATACGGTTGTAGCCGGTCAAAACACGTTTGAGTCCGTTTTGAGCCGGTCTGGTCCGTTCTGGTTTGAGCCGGTCAAAACCTGTTTGAGCCAGTCTGCTCCAGTTTGAGTCCGGTTTGAGCCAGTCAAAACAGGTTTGAGCCGGTCTGGTCCGGTTTGAGTCCGGTTTGAGCCGTTCAAAACCTGGTAGACCCGGTCTGGTCCGTAATCAGACGGTTAAAACCGGTTTGAGCCAGTCTAGGAGCCAGTCCGGTCAGGTTTTAGTCCGGTTTGAGCCGGTCAAAACCGGATTCAGCCGGTCTGGTTCGTTTTGAGCCGGTCTGGTCCTGTTTTAGCCTGTCAAAACCGATTGGAACCGGTCTGGGCCGGTTTGAGTCCGGTTTGAGCCGGTCAAAACCGGTTTGAGCCGGTCTGGCCTGGTTTGATATGGTCAAAACCCATATGAGTCCGGTTTGAGCCAGTGAAAACCGGTTTGATCTGTTCTGGTCCGGTTTGAGAAGGTTTGAGCCGGTCTGGTCTGGTGTGAGCCGATTTGAGCCCATCTGTTCCTGTTTGAGCAGGTCTGTTCCTGTTTGAGTCCGGTTTGAGCCGTTCAAAACCGTTTTGAGCCGGTCTAGTCAGGTTTGAGTCCTTTTTGAGCCAGTCAAAACAGGTTTGAGCCGGTCTGGTCCGGTTAGAGTCCAGTTTGAGCCAGTCAAAACCGGTTTCAGCCGGTGTGGCCTGGTTTGATCTGGTCAAAACACGTTTGACTCTGGTTTGAGCCCGTCAAAACTGGTTTGAGCTGTTTTGGTCCGGTTTGAGCCCGGTTTGCGCCGGTCAAAATTGGTTTGAGCCGGTCCGGCCTGGTTTGATCTGGTCAAAACCCGTTTGAGTCCGGATTGAGCCGGTCAAAACCGGTCTGAGCCGGTCTGGTCCGGTTTGTGTCCGGTTTGAGTCCGGTTTGTGACGGTCTGGTGCAGTTTGAGCCGGTCAAAACCGGTTTGAGCCCGTCTCGTGCGGTTTGAGCCAGTCAAATCTGGTTTGAGCCGGTATAATACGGTCAAAACATGTTTGAGCCGGTCTGCTGGGATTTGAGTCCGGTTTGAAGCGCTAAAAACCGGTTTAAGTCCGGTTTGAGCCGGTCTGTTCCGTTCCGGTTTGAGTCCGGTTTAAGCCGATCAAAACCAGTTTGAGCCGGTCTGTTTCAGTTTGAGACGGTCAAAACCGGTTTGAGCCTGTCTAATACGGTCAAAAGAGGTTTGAGATTGTCTGGTCCCTTTTGAGTCCGGTTTCAGCCGTTCAAAACCGGTTTGAGCCGATCTGGTCTGGTTTGAACCGGTTTGAGCAGGTCTGGTCTAGTTTGAGAAGGTGAAAAACGGTTTGAGCCGGTCTGGTCCCGTTATAGTCCGGTTTGAGCCGGTTAAAACCGGTTTCAGCTGGTCTGGTTTGTTTTGAGCAGGTCTGATCCGGTTTGAGCCTCTCAAAACCGGTTGGAACCGGTTGGGGCCGGTTTGAGTCCGGTTTGAGACGGTCCAAACCGGTTCGAGCCCGTGTGGCCTGGTTTGACCCGGTCAAAACACGTATGAGTCCGGATTGAGCCTGTGAAAACCGGTTTGAGATGTTCTGGTCTGGTTTCAGACAGTTTGAGCTGGTCTGGTGTGGCTTGAGCCAGTTTTAGCCGGTCTCTTCCTGTTTGAGTCCGGTTTAGCAGTTCAAAACCGTTTTGAGACGGTCTAGTCCGCTTTGAGTCTGGTTTCAGCCGATCAAAACAAGTTTTAGCCGGTCTGGTGCGGTTTGAGTCCGGTTTGACCCAGTCAAAACTGGTTTGAGCCGATCTGGTACGGTTTGAGGACGGTTTGAGCCGGTCAAAACTGGCTGGAGCCCGTCTGGCCTGTTTTGATCTGGTCAAAACCCGTTTGACACTGGTTTGAGCCGGTCAAAACTGGTTTGAACCGTTCTGGTCCGGTTTGATCCGGTTTGGGCCTGTCTGGTCTGGTTTGAGCCGGTTCAAACCGGTTTTAGCTGGTCTGGTCCGGTTTGAGTCTGGTTTGAGCCGTTCAAAACCTGGTAGACCCGGTCTGGTCCGTAATGAGACGGTTAAAACCGGTTTGAGCCAGTCTAAGAGCAGATCTGGTGCGGTTTGATACGGTTGGAGCCGGTCAAAACACGTTTGAGTCCGTTTTGAGCCGGTCTGGTCCGTTCTGGTTTGAGCCAGTCAAAACCTGTTTGAGCCAGTCTGCTCCAGTTTGAGTCCGGTTTCAGTCCGGTTTGTTCCGGTCTGGTCCAGTTTGAGCCGGTGAAAACCGGTTTGAGACCGTCTCATCCGGTTTGAGCTGGTCAAAACTGGTTTGAGCCAGTCCAATACGGTCAAAACATGTTTGAGCCGGTCTGCTCGGATTTGAGTCCGGTTTGAGGCGGTAAAACCCGGTTTCAGTCCGGTTTGAGCCGGTCTTTTCCGTTCCGGTTTGAGTCCGGTTTAAGCCGATCAAAACCGGTTTGAGCCGGTCTGATTCGGTTTGAGACGGTCAAAAGCGGTTTGAGTCGGGCTAATACGGTCAAAATAGGTTTGAGAGGGTCTGGTCCGGTTTGAGTCTGGTTTCAGCCGTTCAAAACCGGTTTGAGCCGGTCTGGTCTGGTTTGAACCGGTTTGAGCCTGTCTGGTCTGGTTTGAGAAGGGGAAAAACGGAATGAGCCGCTCTGGTCCCGTTATAGTCCGGTTTGAACCGGTTAAAACTGGTTTCAGCTGGTCTGGTTTGTTTTGAGCAGGTCTAGTCCGGTTTGAGCCTGTCAAAACTGGTTGGAAACGGTCGTGGCCGGTTTGAGCCCGTTTGAGCTGGTCTGGTCTAGTTTTAGCCGGTTTGAGCCGGTCTGTTCCTGCTTGAGCCGGTCTGTTCCAGTTTGAGTCCGATTTGAGCCGTTCAAAACCGGTATGAGCCGGTCTGGTACGGTTTGAGTCTGGTTTGAGCCAGTCAAAAAGCTTTGAGCTGGTCTGGTTCGGTTTGAGTCCGGTTTGAGCCGGTCAAAACCGGTTTGAGCCGGTCTGGCCTGATTTGATCTGGTCAAAACCCGTTTGACTCTGGTTTGAGCCGGTCAAAACTGGTTTGAGCCGTTCTGGTCCGGTTTGATACGGCTTGAGGCAGTCTGGTATCGTTTGAGCCGGTTCGAACCAGTTTTAGCCGGTCTGGTCTGGTTTGAGTCCGGTTTGAGCCGTTCAAAACCTGGTAGACCAGGTCTGGTCCGTAATGAGACGGTTAAAACCGGTTTGAGCCAGTCTAAGAGCCGGTCGGGTGTGGTTTGATCCGGTTGGAGCCGGTCAAATCATGTTTGAGTCCGTTTTGAGGTGGTCTGGTCCGTTCCGGTTTGAGCCGGTCAAAACCGGATTCAGCCGGTCTGGTTCGTTTTGAGCCGGTCTGGTCCGGTTTGAGCCTGTCAAAACCGATTGGAACCGGTCTGGGCCGGTTTTAGTCCGGTTTGAGCCGGTCAAAACCGGTTTGAGCCGGTCTGGCCTGGTTTGATATGGTCAAAACCCATATGAGTCCGGTTTGAGCCAGTGAAAACCGGTTTGAGATGTTCTGGTCCGGTTTGAGAAGGTTTGAGCCGGTCTGGTCTGGTGTGAGCCGATTTGAGCCCATCTGTTCCTGTTTGAGCAGGTCTGTTCCTGTTTGAGTCCGGTTTGAGCCGTTCAAAACCGTTTTGAGCCGGTCTAGTCAGGTTTGAGTCCTTTTTGAGCCAGTCAAAACAGGTTTGAGCCGGTCTGGTCCGGTTAGAGTCCAGTTTGAGCCGGTCAAAACCGATTTCAGCCGGTGTGGCCTGGTTTGATCTGGTCAAAACACGTTTGACTCTGGTTTGAGCCCTTCAAAACTGGTTTGAGACGTTTTGGTCCGGTTTGAGCCCGGTTTGAGCCGGTCAAAACTGGTTTGAGCCGGTCCGGCCTGGTTTGATCTTGTCAAAACCCGTTTGAGTCCGGATTGAGCCGGTCAAAACCGGTCTGAGCCGGTCTGGTCCGGTTTGTGTCCGGTTTGAGTACGGTTTGTGCCGGTCTGGTGCAGTTTGAGCCGTTCAAAACCGGTTTGAGCCCGTCTCGTGCGGTTTGAGCCAATGAAATCTGGTTTGAGCCGGTATAATACGGTCAAAACATGTTTGAGCCGGTCTGTTCGGATTTGAGTCCGGTTTGAAGCGCTAAAAACCGGTTTAAGTCCAGTTTGAGCCGGTCTGTTCCGTTCCGGTTTGAGTCCGGTTTAAGCCGATCAAAACCAGTTTGAGCCGGTCTGTTTCAGTTTGTGATGGTCAAAACCGGTTTGAGCCTGTCTAATACGGTCAAAAGAGGTTTGAGATTGTCTGGTCCCTTTTGAGTCCGGTTTCAGCCGTTCAAAACCGGTTTGAGCCGATCTGGTCTGGTTTGAACCGGTTTGAGCAGGTCTGGTCTAGTTTGAGAAGGTGAAAACCGGTTTGAGCCGGTCTGGTCCCGTTATAGTCCGGTTTGAGCCGGTTAAAACCGGTTTCAGCTGGTCTGGTTTGTTTTGAGCAGGTCTGATCCGGTTTGAGCCTCTCAAAACCGGTTGGAACCGGTCGGGGCCGGTTTGAGTCCGGTTTGAGCCGGTCCAAACCGGTTCGAGCCCGTGTGGCCTGTTTTGACCCGGTCAAAACACGTATGAGTCCGGATTGAGCCTGTGAAAACCGGTTTGAGATGTTCTGGTCTGGTTTCAGCCAGTTTGAGCTGGTCTGGTGTGGCTTGAGCCAGTTTTAGCCGGTCTCTTCCTGTTTGAGTCCGGTTTAGCAGTTCAAAACCGTTTTGAGACGGTCTAGTCCGCTTTGAGTCTGGTTTCAGCCGATCAAAACCGGTTTGAGCCGGTCTGGTCCGGTTTGAGTCCAGTTTGACCCAGTCAAAACAGGTTTGAGCCGATCTGGTCCGGTTTGAGTCCGGTTTGAGCCGGTCAAAACTGGTTGGAGCCCGTCTGGCCTGTTTTGATCTGGTCAAAACCCGTTTGACACTGGTTTGAGCCGGTCAAAACTGGTTTGAACCGTTCTGGTCCGGTTTGATCCGGTTTGGGCCTGTCTGGTAGGGTTGGGGCCGGTTCAAACCGGTTTTAGCTGGTCTGGTCCGGTTTGAGTCTGGTTTGAGCCGTTCAAAACCTGGTAGACCCGGTCTGGTCCGTAATGAGACGGTTAAAACCGGTTTGAGCCAGTCTAAGAGCAGATCTGGTGCGGTTTGATACGGTTGGAGCCGGTCAAAACACGTTTGAGTCTGTTTTGAGCCGGTCTGGTCCGTTCTGGTTCGAGCCGGTCAAAACCTGTTTGAGCCCGTCTGCTCCAGTTTGAGTCCGGTTTGAGCCAGTCAAAAGAGGTTTGAGCCGGTCTGGTCCGGTTTGAGTCCGGTTTGAGTCCGGTTTGTTCCGGTCTGGTCCAGTTTGAGCCGGAGAAAACCAGTTTGAGACCGTCTCATCCGGTTTGAGCTGGTCAAAACTGGTTTGAGCCAGTCTAATACGGTCAAAACATGTTTGAGCCGGTCTGCTCGGATTTGAGTCCGGTTTGAGGCGGTAAAACCCGGTTTCAGTCCGGTTTGAGCCGGTATTTTCTGTTCCGGTTTGAGTCCGGTTTAAGCCGATCAAAACCGGTTTGAGCCGGTCTGATTCGTTTTGAGACGGTCAAAAGCGGTTTGAGTCGGGCTAATACGGTCAAAATAGGTTTGAGAGGGTCTGGTCCGGTTTGAGTCTGGTTTCAGGCGTTCAAAACCAGTTTGAGCCAGTCTGGTCTGGTTTGAACCGGTTTGATCCTGTCTGGTCTGGTTTGAGAAGGGGAAAAACGGTATGAGCCGGTCTGGTCCCGTTATAGTCCGGTTTGAACCGGTTAAAACTGGTTTCAGCTGGTCTGGTTTGTTTTGAGCAGGTCTAGTGCGGTTTGAGCCTGTCAAAACTGGTTGGAAACGGTCGTGGCCGGTTTGAGCCCGTTTGAGCTGGTCTGGTCTAGTTTTATCCGGTTTGAGCCTGTCTGTTCCTGCTTGAGCCGGTCTGTTCCAGTTTGAGTCCGATTTGAGCCATTCAAAACCGGTATGAGCCACTCTGGTACGGTTTGAGTCTGGTTTGAGCCAGTCAAAAAACCTTTGAGCTGGTCTGGTTCGGTTTGAGTCCGGTTTGAGCCGGTCAAAACCGGTTTGAGCCGGTCTGGCCTGATTTGATCTGGTCAAAACCCGTTTGACTCTGGTTTGAGCCGGTCAAAACTGGTTTGAGCCGTTCTGGTCCGGTTTGATACGGCTTGAGGCAGTCTGGTCTCGTTTGAGCCGGTTCAAACCAGTTTTAGCCGGTCTGGTCCGGTTTGAGTCCGGTTTGAGCCGTTCAAAACCTGGTAGACCCGGTCTGGTCCATAATGAGACGGTTCAAACCGGTTTGAGCCAGTCTAAGAGCCGGTCGGGTGTGGTTTGATCCGGTTGGAGCCGGTCAAATCATGTGTGAGTCCGTTTTGAAGTGGTCTGGTCCGTTCCGGTTTGAGCCGGTCAAAACCTGTTTGATCCGGTCTGGCCTGGTTTGACCCGGTTTGAGCCGGTCCGGTCAGGTTTTAGTCCGGTTTGAGCCGGTCAAACCTGGATCCAGCCGTTCTGGTTCGTTTTGAGCCGGTCTGTTCCTGCTTGAGCCGGTCTGTTCCAGTTTGAGTCCGATTTGAGCCGTTCAAAACCGGTATGAGCCGGTCTGGTACGATTTGAGTCCGGTTTGAGCCAGTCAAAACCGGTTTGAGCCGGTCTGGCCTGGTTTGATCTGGTTTGAGCTGGTCCGGTCAGGTTTTAGACCGGTTTGAGCCGGTCAAAACCGGTTTCAGCCGGTTTGGTTCCGTTTGAGCTGGTCTGGTCCGGTTTGAGCCTGTCAAAACCGATTGGAACCGGTCTGGGCCTGATTGAATCCGGTTTGAGCCAATCAAACTGGTTTGAGCCGGTCTGGCCCAGTTTGATCTGGTCAAAACCCGTATGCACACGGTTTGTGCCGGTGAAAACCTGTTTGAGATTTTCTGGTCCGATTTGAGCCGGTTTGAGCCGGTCTGGTCTAGTGTGATCCGGTTTGAGCCGGTCTCTTCCTGTTTGAGCCGGTCTGTTCCTGTTTGAATCCGGTTTGAGCCATTCAAACCCGGTTTGAGCCGGTCTAGTCCGGTTTGAGTCCGGTTTGAGCCAGTCAAAACTGGTTTGAGCCGTTCTGGTCCGGTTTGAGATGGCTTGAGGCTGTCTGGTATTCTTTGAGCCGGTTCAAACTAGTTTTAGCCGGTCAGTTCCGGTTTGAGTCCGGTTTGAGCCGTTCAAAACCTGGTAGACCCGGTCTGGTCCATAATGAGATGGTTAAAACCGGTTTGAGCCAGTCTAAGAGCCGGTCTGGTGCCGTTTGATTCGGTTGGAGCCGTTCAAAACATGTGTTAGTCCGTTTTGAGGCGCTCTGGTACTTTCCGGTTTGAGCCGGTAAAAACCGGTTTGAGCCGGTCTGGCCTTGTTTGATCTGGTCAAAACACGTATGAGCCCGGTTTAAGCCGGTGAAAACCAGTTTGAGATTTTCTGGTCTGGTTTGAGCCGGTTTGAGCCGGTCTGGTCTGGTGTGAGCTGGTTTGAGCCGGTCTGTTCCTGTTTGAGCCGGTCTGGTCCGGTTTGTGTCCGGTTTGAGTCCGGTTTGTGCCCGTGTGGTGCAGTTTGAGCCGGTCAAAACCGGTTTGAGCCCGTCTCGTGCGGTTTGAGCCAGTCAAATCTGGTTTGAGCCAGTATAATACGGTCAAAACATGTTTGAGCCGGTCTGCTCGGATTTGAGTCCGGTTTGAAGCGCTAAAAACCGGTTTAAGTCCGGTTTGAGCCGGTCTGTTCCGTTCCGGTTTGAGTCCGGTTTAAGCCGATCAAAACCAGTTTGAGCCGGTCTGTTTCAGTTTGAGACGGTCAAAACCGGTTTGAGCCTGTCTAATACGGTCAAAAGAGGTTTGAGATTGTCTGGTCCCTTTTGAGTCCGGTTTCAGCCGTTCAAAACCGGTTTGAGCCGATCTGGTCTGGTTTGAACCGGTTTGAGCAGGTCTGGTCTAGTTTGAGAAGGTGAAAACCGGTTTGAGCCGGTCTGGTCCCGTTATAGTCCGGTTTGAGCCGGTTAAAAACCGGTTTCAGCTGGTCTGGTTTGTTTTGAGCAGGTCTGATCCGGTTTGAGCCTCTCAAAACCGGTTGGAACCGGTCGGGGCCGGTTTGAGTCCGGTTTGAGCCAGTCCAAACCGGTTCGAGCCCGTGTGGCCTGGTTTGACCCGGTCAAAACACGTATGAGTCCGGATTGAGCCTGTGAAAACCGGTTTGAGATGTTCTGGTCTGGTTTCAGCCAGTTTGAGCTGGTCTGGTGTGGCTTGAGCCAGTTTTAGCCGGTCTCTTCCTGTTTGAGTCCGGTTTAGCAGTTCAAAACCGTTTTGAGACGGTCTAGTCCGCTTTGAGTCTGGTTTCAGCCGATCAAAACCGGTTTGAGCCGGTCTGGTCCGGTTTGAGTCCGGTTTGACCCAGTCAAAACAGGTTTGAGCCGATCTGGTCCGGTTTGAGTCTGGTTTGAGCCGGTCAAAACTGGTTGGAGCCCGTCTGGCCTGTTTTGATCTGGTCAAAACCCGTTTGACAGTGGTTTGAGCTGGTCAAAACTGGTTTGAACCGTTCTGGTCCGGTTTGATCCGGTTTGGGCCTGTCTGGTCTGGTTTGAGCCGGTTCAAACCGGTTTTAGCTGGTCTGGTCCGGTTTGAGTCTGGTTTGAGCCGTTCAAAACCTGGTAGACCCGGTCTGGTCCGTAATGAGACGGTTAAAACCGGTTTGAGCCAGTCTAAGAGCAGATCTGGTGCGGTTTGATACGGTTGGAGCCGGTCAAAACACGTTTGAGTCCGTTTTGAGCCGGTCTTGTCCGTTCTGGTTTGAGCCGGTCAAAACCTGTTTGAGCCTGTCTGCTCCAGTTTGAGTCCGGTTTGAGCCAGTCAAAACAGGTTTGAGCCGGTCTGGCCTAGTTTGATATGGTCAAAACCCATATGAGTCCGGTTTGAGCCAGTGAAAACCGGTTTGAGATGTTCTGGTCCGGTTTGAGACGGTTTGAGCCGGTCTGGTCTGGTGTGATTCGATTTGCGCCCATCTGTTCCTGTTTGAGCCGGTCTGTTCATGTTTGAGTCCGGTTTTAGCCGTTCAAAACCGTTTTGAGCCGGTCTAGTCAGGTTTGAGTCCTTTTTGAGCCAGTCAAAACAGTTTTGAGCCGGTCTGGTCCGGTTAGAGTCCAGTTTGAGCCGGTCAAAACCGGTTTCAGCAGGTGTGGCCTGGTTTGATCTGGTCAAAACACGTTTGACTCTGGTTTGAGCCCGTCAAAACTGGTTTGAGCCGTTTTGGTCCGGTTTGAGCCCGGTTTGAGCCGGTCAAAATTGGTTTGAGCCGGTCCGGCCTGGTTTGATCTGGTCAAAACCCGTTTGAGTCCGGATTGAGCCGGTCAAAACCGGTCTGAGCCGGTCTGGTCCGGTTTGTGTCCGGTTTGAGTCCGGTTTGTGCCGGTCTGGTGCAGTTTGAGCCGGTCAAAACCGGTTTGAGCCCGTCTCGTGCGGTTTGAGCCAGTCAAAACTGGTTTGAGCCGGTATAATACGGTCAAAACATGTTTGAGCCGGTCTGCTGGGATTTGAGTCCGGTTTGAAGCGCTAAAACCCGGTTTAAGTCCGGTTTGAGCCGGTCTGTTCCGTTCCGGTTTGAGTCCGGTTTAAGCCGATCAAAACCAGTTTGAGCCGGTCTGTTTCAGTTTGAGACGGTCAAAACCGGTTTGAGCCTGTCTAATACGGTCAAAAGAGGTTTGAGATTGTCTGGTCCCTTTTGAGTCCGGTTTCAGCCGTTCAAAACTGGTTTGAGCCGATCTGGTCTGGTTTGAACCGGTTTGAGCAGGTCTGGTCTAGTTTGAGAAGGTGAAAACCGGTTTGAGCCGGTCTGGTCCCGTTATAGTCCGGTTTGAGCCGGTTAAAACCGGTTTCAGCTGGTCTGGTTTGTTTTGAGCAGGTCTGATCCGGTTTGAGCCTCTCAAAACCGGTTGGAACCGGTCGGGGCCGGTTTGAGTCCGGTTTGAGCCGGTCCAAACCCGTTCGAGCCCGTGTGGCCTGGTTTGACCCGGTCAAAGCACGTATGAGTCCGGATTGAGCCTGTGAAAACCGGTTTGAGATGTTCTGGTCTGGTTTCAGCCAGTTTGAGCTGGTCTGGTGTGGCTTGAGCCAGTTTTAGCCGGTCTCTTCCTGTTTGAGTCCGGTTTAGCAGTTCAAAACCGTTTTGAGACGGTCTAGTCCGCTTTGAGTCTGGTTTCAGCCGATCAAAACCGGTTTGAGCCGGTCTGGTCCGGTTTGAGTCCGGTTTGACCCAGTCAAAACAGGTTTGAGCCGATCTGGTCCGGTTTGAGTCCGGTTTGAGCCGGTCAAAACTGGTTGGAGCCCGTCTGGCCTGTTTTGATCTGGTCAAAACCTGTTTGACTCTGGTTTGAGCCGGTCAAAACTGGTTTGAGCCGTTCTGGTCCGGTTTGATACGGCTTGAGGCAGTCTGGTCTCGTTTGAGCCGGTTCAAACCAGTTTTAGCCGGTCTGGTCCGGTTTGAGTCCGGTTTGAGCCGTTCAAAACCTGGTAGACCCGGTCTGGTCCGTAATGAGACGCTTAAAACCGGTTTGAGCCAGTCTAAGAGCCGGTCGGGTGTGGTTTGATCCGGTTGGAGCCGGTCAAATCATGTTTGAGTCCGTTTTGAGGTGGTCTGGTCCGTTCCGGTTTGAGCCGGTCAAAACCTGTTTGAGCCGGTCTGGCCTGGTTTGACCCGGTTTGAGCCGGTCCGGTCAGGTTTTAGTCCGGTTTGAGCCGGTCCATACCGGATTCAGCCACTCTGGTTCGTTTTGAGCCGGTCTGGTCCGGTTTGAGCCTGTCAAAACCGACTGGAACCGGTCTGGGCCGGTTTGAGTCCGGTTTGAGCCGGTCAAAACCGGTTTGAGCCGGTCTGGCCTGGTTTGATATGGTCAAAACCCATATGAGTCCGGTTTGAGCCAGTGAAAACCGGTTTGAGATGTTCTGGTCCGGTATGAGACGGTTTGAGCCGGTCTGGTCTGGTGTGAGCCGATTTGAGCTCATCTGTTCCTGTTTGAGCTGGTCTGTTGATGTTTGAGTCCGGTTTGAGCCGTTCAAAACCGTTTTGAGCCGGTCTAGTCAGGTTTGAGTCCTTTTTGAGCCAGTCAAAACAGGTTTGAGCCGGTCTGGTCCGGTTAGAGTCCAGTTTGAGCCGGTCAAAACCGGTTTCAGCCGGTGTGGCCTGGTTTGATCTGGTCAAAACACGTTTGACTCTGGTTTGAGCCCGTCAAAACTGGTTTGAGCCGTTTTGGTCCGGTTTGAGCCCGGTTTGAGATGGTCAAAATTGGTTTGAGACGGTCCGGCCTGGTTTGATCTGGTCAAAACCCGTTTGAGTCCGGATTGAGCCGGTCAAAACCGGTCTGAGCCGGTCTGGTCCGGTTTGTGTCCGGTTTGAGTCCGGTTTGTGCCGGTCTGGTGCAGTTTGAGCCGGTCAAAACCGGTTTGAGCCCGTCTCGTGCGGTTTGAGCCAGTCAAATCTGGTTTGAGCCGGTATAATACGGTCAAAACATGTTTGAGCCGGTCTGCTCGGATTTGAGTCCGGTTTGAAGCGCTAAAAACCGGTTTAAGTCCGGTTTGAGCCGGTCTGTTCCGTTCCGGTTTGAGTCCGGTTTAAGCCGATCAAAACCAGTTTGAGCCGGTCTGTTTCAGTTTGAGACGGTCAAAACCGGTTTGAGCCTGTCTAATACGGTCAAAAGAGGTTTGAGATTGTCTGGTCCCTTTTGAGTCCGGTTTCAGCCGTTCAAAACCGGTTTGAGCCGATCTGGTCTGGTTTGAACCGGTTTGAGCAGGTCTGGTCTAGTTTGAGAAGGTGAAAACCGGTTTGAGCCGGTCTGGTCTCGTTATAGTCCGGTTTGAGCCGGTTAAAACCGGTTTCAGCTGGTCTGGTTTGTTTTGAGCAGGTCTGATCCGGTTTGAGCCTCTCAAAACCGGTTGGAACCGGTCGGGGCCGGTTTGAGTCCGGTTTGAGCCAGTCCAAACCGGTTCGAGCCCGTGTGGCCTGGTTTGACCCGGTCAAAACACGTATGAGTCCGGATTGAGCCTGTGAAAACCGGTTTGAGATGTTCTGGTCTGGTTTCAGCCAGTTTGAGCTGGTCTGGTGTGGCTTGAGCCAGTTTTAGCCGGTCTCTTCCTGTTTGAGTCCGGTTTAGCAGTTCAAAACCGTTTTGAGACGGTCTAGTCCGCTTTGAGTCTGGTTTCAGCCGATCAAAACCGGTTTGAGCCGGTCTGGTCCGGTTTGAGTCCGGTTTGACCCAGTCAAAACAGGTTTGAGCCGATCTGGTCCGGTTTGAGTCTGGTTTGAGCCGGTCAAAACTGGTTGGAGCCCGTCTGGCCTGTTTTGATCTGGTCAAAACCCGTTTGACAGTGGTTTGAGCTGGTCAAAACTGGTTTGAACCGTTCTGGTCCGGTTTGATCCGGTTTGGGCCTGTCTGGTCTGGTTTGAGCCGGTTCAAACCGGTTTTAGCTGGTCTGGTCCGGTTTGAGTCTGGTTTGAGCCGTTCAAAACCTGGTAGACCCGGTCTGGTCCGTAATGAGACGGTTAAAACCGGTTTGAGCCAGTCTAAGAGCAGATCTGGTGCGGTTTGATACGGTTGGAGCCGGTCAAAACACGTTTGAGTCCGTTTTGAGCCGGTCTTGTCCGTTCTGGTTTGAGCCGGTCAAAACCTGTTTGAGCCTGTCTGCTCCAGTTTGAGTCCGGTTTGAGCCAGTCAAAACAGGTTTGAGCCGGTCTGGCCTAGTTTGATATGGTCAAAACCCATATGAGTCCGGTTTGAGCCAGTGAAAACCGGTTTGAGATGTTCTGGTCCGGTTTGAGACGGTTTGAGCCGGTCTGGTCTGGTGTGATTCGATTTGCGCCCATCTGTTCCTGTTTGAGCCGGTCTGTTCATGTTTGAGTCCGGTTTTAGCCGTTCAAAACCGTTTTGAGCCGGTCTAGTCAGGTTTGAGTCCTTTTTGAGCCAGTCAAAACAGTTTTGAGCCGGTCTGGTCCGGTTAGAGTCCAGTTTGAGCCGGTCAAAACCGGTTTCAGCAGGTGTGGCCTGGTTTGATCTGGTCAAAACACGTTTGACTCTGGTTTGAGCCCGTCAAAACTGGTTTGAGCCGTTTTGGTCCGGTTTGAGCCCGGTTTGAGCCGGTCAAAATTGGTTTGAGCCGGTCCGGCCTGGTTTGATCTGGTCAAAACCCGTTTGAGTCCGGATTGAGCCGGTCAAAACCGGTCTGAGCCGGTCTGGTCCGGTTTGTGTCCGGTTTGAGTCCGGTTTGTGCCGGTCTGGTGCAGTTTGAGCCGGTCAAAACCGGTTTGAGCCCGTCTCGTGCGGTTTGAGCCAGTCAAAACTGGTTTGAGCCGGTATAATACGGTCAAAACATGTTTGAGCCGGTCTGCTGGGATTTGAGTCCGGTTTGAAGCGCTAAAACCCGGTTTAAGTCCGGTTTGAGCCGGTCTGTTCCGTTCCGGTTTGAGTCCGGTTTAAGCCAATCAAAACCAGTTTGAGCCGGTCTGTTTCAGTTTGAGACGGTCAAAACCGGTTTGAGCCTGTCTAATACGGTCAAAAGAGGTTTGAGATTGTCTGGTCCCTTTTGAGTCCGGTTTCAGCCGTTCAAAACTGGTTTGAGCCGATCTGGTCTGGTTTGAACCGGTTTGAGCAGGTCTGGTCTAGTTTGAGAAGGTGAAAACCGGTTTGAGCCGGTCTGGTCCCGTTATAGTCCGGTTTGAGCCGGTTAAAACCGGTTTCAGCTGGTCTGGTTTGTTTTGAGCAGGTCTGATCCGGTTTGAGCCTCTCAAAACCGGTTGGAACCGGTCGGGGCCGGTTTGAGTCCGGTTTGAGCCGGTCCAAACCCGTTCGAGCCCGTGTGGCCTGGTTTGACCCGGTCAAAGCACGTATGAGTCCGGATTGAGCCTGTGAAAACCGGTTTGAGATGTTCTGGTCTGGTTTCAGCCAGTTTGAGCTGGTCTGGTGTGGCTTGAGCCAGTTTTAGCCGGTCTCTTCCTGTTTGAGTCCGGTTTAGCAGTTCAAAACCGTTTTGAGACGGTCTAGTCCGCTTTGAGTCTGGTTTCAGCCGATCAAAACCGGTTTGAGCCGGTCTGGTCCGGTTTGAGTCCGGTTTGACCCAGTCAAAACAGGTTTGAGCCGATCTGGTCCGGTTTGAGTCCGGTTTGAGCCGGTCAAAACTGGTTGGAGCCCGTCTGGCCTGTTTTGATCTGGTCAAAACCCGTTTGACACTGGTTTGAGCCGGTCAAAACTGGTTTGAACCGTTCTGGTCCGGTTTGATCCGGTTTGGGCCTGTCTGGTCTGGTTTGAGCCGGTTCAAACCGGTTTTAGCCGGTCTGGTCCGGTTTGAGTCTGGTTTGAGCCGTTCAAAAGCTGGTAGACCCGGTCTGGTCCGTAATGAGACGGTTAAAACCGGTTTGAGCCAGTCTAAGAGCAGATCTGTTGCGGTTTGATACGGTTGGAGCCGGTTAAAACACGTTTGAGTCCGTTTTGAGCCGGTCTGGTTCGTTCTGGTTTGAGCCGGTCAAAACCTGTTTGAGCCCGTCTGCTCCAGTTTGAGTCCGGTTTGAGACAGTCAAAACAAGTTTGAGCCGGTCTGGTCCGGTTTGAGTCCGGTTTGAGTCCGGTTTGTTCCGGTCTGGTCCAGTTTGAGCCGGTGAAAACCGGTTTGAGACCGTCTCATCCGGTTTGAGCTGGTCAAAACTGGTTTGAGCCAGTCTAATACGGTCAAAACATGTTTGAGCCGGTCTGCTCGGATTTGAGTCCGGTTTGAGGCGGTAAAACCCGGTTTCAGTCCGGTTTGAGCCGGTCTTTTCCGTTCCGGTTTGAGTCCGGTTTAAGCCGATCAAAACCGGTTTGAGCCGGTCTGATTCGGTTTGAGACGGTCAAAAGCGGTTTGAGTCGGGCTAATACGGTCAAAATAGGTTTGAGAGGGTCTGGTCCGGTTTGAGTCTGGTTTCAGCCGTTCAAAACCGGTTTGAGCCGGTCTGGTCTGGTTTGAACCGGTTTGAGCCTGTCTGGTCTGGTTTGAGAAGGGGAAAAACGGTATGAGCCGGTCTGGTCCCGTTATAGTCCGGTTTGAACCGGTTAAAACTGGTTTCAGCTGGTCTGGTTTGTTTTGAGCAGTTCTAGTCCGGTTTGAGCCTGTCAAAACTGGTTGGAAACTGTCGTGGCCGGTTTGAGCCCGTTTGAGCTGGTCTGGTCTAGTTTTAGCCGGTTTGAGCCGGTCTGTTCCTGCTTGATCCGGTCTGTTCCAGTTTGAGTCCGATTTGAGCCGTTCAAAACCGGTATGAGCCGGTCTGGTACGGTTTGAGTCTGGTTTGAGCCAGTCAAAAAAGCTTTGAGCTGGTCTGGTTCGGTTTGAGTCCGGTTTGAGCCGGTCAAAACCGGTTTGAGCCGGTCTGGCCTGATTTGATCTGGTCAAAACCTGTTTGACTCTGGTTTGAGCCGGTCAAAACTGGTTTGAGCCGTTCTGGTCCGGTTTGATACGGCTTGAGGCAGTCTGGTCTCGTTTGAGCCGGTTCAAACCAGTTTTAGCCGGTCTGGTCCGGTTTGAGTCCGGTTTGAGCCGTTCAAAACCTGGTAGACCCGGTCTGGTCCGTAATGAGACGCTTAAAACCGGTTTGAGCCAGTCTAAGAGCCGGTCGGGTGTGGTTTGATCCGGTTGGAGCCGGTCAAATCATGTTTGAGTCCGTTTTGAGGTGGTCTGGTCCGTTCCGGTTTGAGCCGGTCAAAACCTGTTTGAGCCGGTCTGGCCTGGTTTGACCCGGTTTGAGCCGGTCCGGTCAGGTTTTAGTCCGGTTTGAGCCGGTCCATACCGGATTCAGCCACTCTGGTTCGTTTTGAGCCGGTCTGGTCCGGTTTGAGCCTGTCAAAACCGACTGGACCGGTCTGGGCCGGTTTGAGTCCGGTTTGAGCCGGTCAAAACCGGTTTGAGCCGGTCTGGCCTGGTTTGATATGGTCAAAACCCATATGAGTCCGGTTTGAGCCAGTGAAAACCGGTTTGAGATGTTCTGGTCCGGTATGAGACGGTTTGAGCCGGTCTGGTCTGGTGTGAGCCGATTTGAGCTCATCTGTTCCTGTTTGAGCTGGTCTGTTCATGTTTGAGTCCGGTTTGAGCCGTTCAAAACCGTTTTGAGCCGGTCTAGTCAGGTTTGAGTCCTTTTTGAGCCAGTCAAAACAGGTTTGAGCCGGTCTGGTCCGGTTAGAGTCCAGTTTGAGCCGGTCAAAACCGGTTTCAGCCGGTGTGGCCTGGTTTGATCTGGTCAAAACACGTTTGACTCTGGTTTGAGCCCGTCAAAACTGGTTTGAGCCGTTTTGGTCCGGTTTGAGCCCGGTTTGAGCTGGTCAAAATTGGTTTGAGACGGTCCGGCCTGGTTTGATCTGGTCAAAACCCGTTTGAGTCCGGATTGAGCCGGTCAAAACCGGTCTGAGCCGGTCTGGTCCGGTTTGTGTCCGGTTTGAGTCCGGTTTGTGCCGGTCTGGTGCAGTTTGAGCCGGTCAAAACCGGTTTGAGCCCGTCTCGTGCGGTTTGAGCCAGTCAAATCTGGTTTGAGCCGGTATAATACGGTCAAAACATGTTTGAGCTGGTCTGCTCGGATTTGAGTCCGGTTTGAAGCGCTAAAAACCGGTTTAAGTCCGGTTTGAGCCGGTCTGTTCCGTTCCGGTTTGAGTCCGGTTTAAGCCGATCAAAACCAGTTTGAGCCGGTCTGTTTCAGTTTGAGACGGTCAAAACCGGTTTGAGCCTGTCTAATACGGTCAAAAGAGGTTTGAGATTGTCTGGTCCCTTTTGAGTCCGGTTTCAGCCGTTCAAAACCGGTTTGAGCCGATCTGGTCTGGTTTGAACCGGTTTGAGCAGGTCTGGTCTAGTTTGAGAAGGTGAAAACCGGTTTGAGCCGGTCTGGTCTCGTTATAGTCCGGTTTGAGCCGGTTAAAACCGGTTTCAGCTGGTCTGGTTTGTTTTGAGCAGGTCTGATCCGGTTTGAGCCTCTCAAAACCGGTTGGAACCGGTCGGGGCCGGTTTGAGTCCGGTTTGAGCCAGTCCAAACCGGTTCGAGCCCGTGTGGCCTGGTTTGACCCGGTCAAAACACGTATGAGTCCGGATTGAGCCTGTGAAAACCGGTTTGAGATGTTCTGGTCTGGTTTCAGCCAGTTTGAGCTGGTCTGGTGTGGCTTGAGCCAGTTTTAGCCGGTCTCTTCCTGTTTGAGTCCGGTTTAGCAGTTCAAAACCGTTTTGAGACGGTCTAGTCCGCTTTGAGTCTGGTTTCAGCCGATCAAAACCGGTTTGAGCCGGTCTGGTCCGGTTTGAGTCCGGTTTGACCCAGTCAAAACAGGTTTGAGCCGATCTGGTCCGGTTTGAGTCTGGTTTGAGCCGGTCAAAACTGGTTGGAGCCCGTCTGGCCTGTTTTGATCTGGTCAAAACCCGTTTGACAGTGGTTTGAGCTGGTCAAAACTGGTTTGAACCGTTCTGGTCCGGTTTGATCCGGTTTGGGCCTGTCTGGTCTGGTTTGAGCCGGTTCAAACCGGTTTTAGCTGGTCTGGTCCGGTTTGAGTCTGGTTTGAGCCGTTCAAAACCTGGTAGACCCGGTCTGGTCCGTAATGAGACGGTTAAAACCGGTTTGAGCCAGTCTAAGAGCAGATCTGGTGCGGTTTGATACGGTTGGAGCCGGTCAAAACACGTTTGAGTCCGTTTTGAGCCGGTCTTGTCCGTTCTGGTTTGAGCCGGTCAAAACCTGTTTGAGCCTGTCTGCTCCAGTTTGAGTCCGGTTTGAGCCAGTCAAAACAGGTTTGAGCCGGTCTGGCCTAGTTTGATATGGTCAAAACCCATATGAGTCCGGTTTGAGCCAGTGAAAACCGGTTTGAGATGTTCTGGTCCGGTTTGAGACGGTTTGAGCCGGTCTGGTCTGGTGTGATTCGATTTGCGCCCATCTGTTCCTGTTTGAGCCGGTCTGTTCATGTTTGAGTCCGGTTTTAGCCGTTCAAAACCGTTTTGAGCCGGTCTAGTCAGGTTTGAGTCCTTTTTGAGCCAGTCAAAACAGTTTTGAGCCGGTCTGGTCCGGTTAGAGTCCAGTTTGAGCCGGTCAAAACCGGTTTCAGCAGGTGTGGCCTGGTTTGATCTGGTCAAAACACGTTTGACTCTGGTTTGAGCCCGTCAAAACTGGTTTGAGCCGTTTTGGTCCGGTTTGAGCCCGGTTTGAGCCGGTCAAAATTGGTTTGAGCCGGTCCGGCCTGGTTTGATCTGGTCAAAACCCGTTTGAGTCCGGATTGAGCCGGTCAAAACCGGTCTGAGCCGGTCTGGTCCGGTTTGTGTCCGGTTTGAGTCCGGTTTGTGCCGGTCTGGTGCAGTTTGAGCCGGTCAAAACCGGTTTGAGCCCGTCTCGTGCGGTTTGAGCCAGTCAAAACTGGTTTGAGCCGGTATAATACGGTCAAAACATGTTTGAGCCGGTCTGCTGGGATTTGAGTCCGGTTTGAAGCGCTAAAACCCGGTTTAAGTCCGGTTTGAGCCGGTCTGTTCCGTTCCGGTTTGAGTCCGGTTTAAGCCGATCAAAACCAGTTTGAGCCGGTCTGTTTCAGTTTGAGACGGTCAAAACCGGTTTGAGCCTGTCTAATACGGTCAAAAGAGGTTTGAGATTGTCTGGTCCCTTTTGAGTCCGGTTTCAGCCGTTCAAAACTGGTTTGAGCCGATCTGGTCTGGTTTGAACCGGTTTGAGCAGGTCTGGTCTAGTTTGAGAAGGTGAAAACCGGTTTGAGCCGGTCTGGTCCCGTTATAGTCCGGTTTGAGCCGGTTAAAACCGGTTTCAGCTGGTCTGGTTTGTTTTGAGCAGGTCTGATCCGGTTTGAGCCTCTCAAAACCGGTTGGAACCGGTCGGGGCCGGTTTGAGTCCGGTTTGAGCCGGTCCAAACCCGTTCGAGCCCGTGTGGCCTGGTTTGACCGGTCAAAGCACGTATGAGTCCGGATTGAGCCTGTGAAAACCGGTTTGAGATGTTCTGGTCTGGTTTCAGCCAGTTTGAGCTGGTCTGGTGTGGCTTGAGCCAGTTTTAGCCGGTCTCTTCCTGTTTGAGTCCGGTTTAGCAGTTCAAAACCGTTTTGAGACGGTCTAGTCCGCTTTGAGTCTGGTTTCAGCCGATCAAAACCGGTTTGAGCCGGTCTGGTCCGGTTTGAGTCCGGTTTGACCCAGTCAAAACAGGTTTGAGCCGATCTGGTCCGGTTTGAGTCCGGTTTGAGCCGGTCAAAACTGGTTGGAGCCCGTCTGGCCTGTTTTGATCTGGTCAAAACCCGTTTGACACTGGTTTGAGCCGGTCAAAACTGGTTTGAACCGTTCTGGTCCGGTTTGATCCGGTTTGGGCCTGTCTGGTCTGGTTTGAGCCGGTTCAAACCGGTTTTAGCCGGTCTGGTCCGGTTTGAGTCTGGTTTGAGCCGTTCAAAAGCTGGTAGACCCGGTCTGGTCCGTAATGAGACGGTTAAAAACCGGTTTGAGCCAGTCTAAGAGCAGATCTGTTGCGGTTTGATACGGTTGGAGCCGGTTAAAACACGTTTGAGTCCGTTTTGAGCCGGTCTGGTTCGTTCTGGTTTGAGCCGGTCAAAACCTGTTTGAGCCCGTCTGCTCCAGTTTGAGTCCGGTTTGAGTCCGGTTTGTTCCGGTCTGGTCCAGTTTGAGCCGGTGAAAACCGGTTTGAGACCGTCTCATCCGGTTTGAGCTGGTCAAAACTGGTTTGAGCCTGTCTAATACGGTCAAAACATGTTTGAGCCGGTCTGCTCGGATTTGAGTCCGGTTTGAGACGGTAAAACCCGGTTTCAGTCCGGTTTGAGCCGGTCTTTTCCGTTCCGGTTTGAGTCCGGTTTAAGCCGATCAAAACCGGTTAGAGCCGGTCTGATTCGGTTTGAGACGGTCAAAAGCGGTTTGAGTCGGGCTAATACGGTCAAAATAGGTTTGAGAGGGTCTGGTCCGGTTTGAGTCTGGTTTCAGCCGTTCAAAACCGGTTTGAGCCGGTCTGGTCTGGTTTGAACCGGTTTGAGCCTGTCTGGTCTGGTTTGAGAAGGGGAAAAACGGTATGAGCCGGTCTGGTCCCGTTATAGTCCGGTTTGAACCGGTTAAAACTGGTTTCAGCTGGTCTGGTTTGTTTTGAGCAGGTCTAGTCCGGTTTGAGCCTGTCAAAACTGGTTGGAAATGGTCGTGGCCGGTTTGAGCCCGTTTGAGCTGGTCTGGTCTAGTTTTAGCCGGTTTGAGCCGGTCTGTTCCTGCTTGAGCCGGTCTGTTCCAGTTTGAGTCCGATTTGAGCCGTTCAAAACCGGTATGAACCGGTCTGGTACGGTTTGAGTCTGGTTTGAGCCAGTCAAAAAAGCTTTGAGCTGGTCTGGTTCGGTTTGAGTCCGGTTTGAGCCGGTCAAAACCGGTTTGAGCCGGTCTGGCCTGATTTGATCTGGTCAAAACCCGTTTGACTCTGGTTTGAGCCGGTCAAAACTGATTTGAGCCGTTCTGGTCCGGTTTGATACGGCTTGAGGCAGTCTGGTCTCGTTTGAGCCGGTTCAATCCAGTTTTAGCCGGTCTGGTCCGGTTTGAGTCCGGTTTGAGCCGTTCAAAACCTGTTAGACCCGGTCTGGTCCGTAATGAGACGGTTAAAACCGGTTTGAGCCAGTCTAAGAGCCGGTCGGGTGTGGTTTGATCCGGTTGGAGCCGGTCAAATCATGTTTGAGTCCGTTTTGAGGTGGCCTGGTCCGTTCCGGTTTGAGCCGGTCAAAACCTGTTTGAGCCGGTCTGGCCTGGTTTGACCCGGTTTGAGCCCGTCCGGTCAGGTTTTAGTCCGGTTTGAGCCGGTCAAAACCGGATTCAGCCGGTCTGGTTCGTTTTGAGACGGTCTGGTCCGGTTTGAGCCTGTCAAAACCGATTGGAACCGGTCTGGGCCGGTTTGAGTCCGGTTTGAGCCGGTCAAAACCGGTTTGAGCCGGTCTGGCCAGGTTTGTTATGGTCAAAACCCATATGAGTCCAGTTTGAGCCAGTGAAAACCGGTTTGAGATGTTCTGGTCCGGTTTGAGAAGGTTTGAGCCGGTCTGGTCTGGTGTGAGCCGATTTGAGCCCATCTGTTCCTGTTTGAGCAGGTCTGTTCCTGTTTGAGTCCGGTTTGAGCCGTTCAAAACCGTTTTGAGCCGGTCTAGTCAGGTTTGAGTCCTTTTTGAGCCAGTCAAAGCAGGTTTGAGCCGGTCTGGTCCGGTTAGAGTCCAGTTTGAGCCGGTCAAAACCGGTTTCAGCCGGTGTGGCCTGGTTTGATCTGGTCAAAACACGTTTGACTCTGGTTTGAGCGCGTCAAAACTGGTTTGAGCCGTTTTGGTCCGGTTTGAGCCCGGTTTGAGCCGCTCAAAATTGGTTTGAGCCGGTCCGGCCTGGTTTGATCTGGTCAAAACCCGTTTGAGTCCGGATTGAGCCGGTCAAAACCGGTCTGAGCCGGTCTGGTCCGGTTTGTGTCCGGTTTGAGTCCGGTTTGTGCCGGTCTGGTGCAGTTTGAGCCGGTCAAAACCGGTTTGAGCCCGTCTCGTGCGGTTTGAGCCAGTCAAATCTGGTTTGAGCCGGTATAATACGGTCAAAACCTGTTTGAGCCAGTCTGCTCCAGTTTGAGTCCGGTTTGAGTCCGGTTTGTTCCGGTCTGGTCCAGTTTGAGCCGGTGAAAACCGGTTTGAGACCGTCTCATCCGGTTTGAGCTGGTCAAAACTGGTTTGAGCCTGTCTAATACGGTCAAAACATGTTTGAGCCGGTCTGCTCGGATTTGAGTCCGGTTTGAGACGGTAAAACCCGGTTTCAGTCCGGTTTGAGCCGGTCTTTTCCGTTCCGGTTTGAGTCCGGTTTAAGCCGATCAAAACCGGTTAGAGCCGGTCTGATTCGGTTTGAGACGGTCAAAAGCGCTTTGAGTCGGGCTAATACGGTCAAAATAGGTTTGAGAGGGTCTGGTCCGGTTTGAGTCTGGTTTCAGCCGTTCAAAACCGGTTTGAGCCGGTCTGGTCTGGTTTGAACCGGTTTGAGCCTGTCTGGTCTGGTTTGAGAAGGGGAAAAACGGTATGAGCCGGTCTGGTCCCGTTATAGTCCGGTTTGAACCGGTTAAAACTGGTTTCAGCTGGTCTGGTTTGTTTTGAGCAGGTCTAGTCCGGTTTGAGCCTGTCAAAACTGGTTGGAAACGGTCGTGGCCGGTTTGAGCCCGTTTGAGCTGGTCTGGTCTAGTTTTAGCCGGTTTGAGCCGGTCTGTTCCTGCTTGAGCCGGTCTGTTCCAGTTTGAGTCCGATTTGAGCCGTTCAAAACCGGTATGAGCCGGTCTGGTACGGTTTGAGTCTGGTTTGAGCCAGTCAAAAAAGCTTTGAGCTGGTCTGGTTCGGTTTGAGTCCGGTTTGAGCCGGTCAAAACCGGTTTGAGCCGGTCTGGCCTGATGTGATCTGGTCAAAACCCGTTTGACTCTGGTTTGAGCCGGTCAAAACTGATTTGAGCCGTTCTGGTCCGGTTTGATACGGCTTGAGGCAGTCTGGTCTCGTTTGAGCCGGTTCAATCCAGTTTTAGCCGGTCTGGTCCGGTTTGAGTCCGGTTTGAGCCGTTCAAAACCTGTTAGACCCGGTCTCGTCCGTAATGAGACGGTTAAAACCGGTGTGAGCCAGTCTAAGAGCCGGTCGGGTGTGGTTTGATCCGGTTGGAGCCGGTCAAATCATGTTTGAGTCCGTTTTGAGGTGGCCTGGTCCGTTCCGGTTTGAGCCGGTCAAAACCTGTTTGAGCCGGTCTGGCCTGGTTTGACCCGGTTTGAGCCCGTCCGGTCAGGTTTTAGTCCGGTTTGAGCCGGTCCATACCGGATTCAGCCGCTCTGGTTCGTTTTGAGACGGTCTGGTCCGGTTTGAGCCTGTCAAAACCGATTGGAACCGGTCTGGGCCGGTTTGAGTCCGGTTTGAGCCGGTCAAAACCGGTTTGAGCCGGTCTGGCCAGGTTTGTTATGGTCAAAACCCATATGAGTCCAGTTTGAGCCAGTGAAAACCGGTTTGAGATGTTCTGGTCCGGTTTGAGAAGGTTTGAGCCGGTCTGGTCTGGTGTGAGCCGATTTGAGCCCATCTGTTCCTGTTTGAGCAGGTCTGTTCCTGTTTGAGTCCGGTTTGAGCCGTTCAAAACCGTTTTGAGCCGGTCTAGTCAGGTTTGAGTCCTTTTTGAGCCAGTCAAAGCAGGTTTGAGCCGGTCTGGTCCGGTTAGAGTCCAGTTTGAGCCGGTCAAAACCGGTTTCAGCCGGTGTGGCCTGGTTTGATCTGGTCAAAACACGTTTGACTCTGGTTTGAGCGCGTCAAAACTGGTTTGAGCCGTTTTGGTCCGGTTTGAGCCCGGTTTGAGCCGCTCAAAATTGGTTTGAGCCGGTCCGGCCTGGTTTGATCTGGTCAAAACCCGTTTGAGTCCGGATTGAGCCGGTCAAAACCGGTCTGAGCCGGTCTGGTCCGGTTTGTGTCCGGTTTGAGTCCGGTTTGTGCCAGTCTGGTGCAGTTTGAGCCGGTCAAAACCGGTTTGAGCCCGTCTCGTGCGGTTTGAGCCAGTCAAATCTGGTTTGAGCCGGTATAATACGGTCAAAACATGTTTGAGCCGGTCTGCTCGGATTTGAGTCCGGTTTGAAGCGCTAAAAACCGGTTTAAGTCTGGTTTGAGCCGGTCTGTTCCGTTCCGGTTTGAGTCCGGTTTAAGCCGATCAAAACCAGTTTGAGACGGTCTGTTTCAGTTTGAGACGGTCAAAACCGGTTTGAGCCTGTCTAATACGGTCAAAAGATGTTTGAGATTGTCTGGTACCTTTTGAGACCGGTTTCAGCCGTTCAAAACCGGTTTGAGCCGATCTGGTCTGGTTTGAACCGGTTTGAGCAGGTCTGGTCTAGTTTGAGAAGGTGAAAACCGGTTTGAGCCGGTCTGGTCCCGTTATAGTCCGGTTTGAGCCAGTTAAAACCGTTTTCAGATGGTCTGGTTTGTTTTGAGCAGGTCTGATCCGGTTTGAGCCTCTCAAAACCGGTTGGAACCGGTCGGGGCCGGTTTGAGTCCGGTTTGAGCCGGTCCAAACCGGTTCGAGCCCGTGTGGCCTGGTTTGACACGGTCAAAGCACGTATGAGTCCGGATTGAGCCTGTGAAAACCGGTTTGAGATGTTCTGGTCTGGTTTCAGCCAGTTTGAGCTGGTCTGGTGTGGCTTGAGCCAGTTTTAGCCGGTCTCTTCCTGTTTGAGTCCGGTTTAGCAGTTCAAAACCGTTTTGAGACGGTCTAGTCCGCTTTGAGTCTGGTTTCAGCCGATCAAAACCGGTTTGAGCCGGTCTGGTCCGGTTTGAGTCCGGTTTGACCCAGTCAAAACAGGTTTGAGCCGATCTGGTCCGGTTTGAGTCCGGTTTGAGCCGGTCAAAACTGGTTGGAGCCCGTCTGGCCTGTTTTGATCTGGTCAAAACCCGTTTGACACTGGTTTGAGCCGGTCAAAACTGGTTTGAAAAGTTCTGGTCCGGTTTGATCCGGTTTGGGCCTGTCTGGTCTGGTTTGAGCCGGTTCAAACCGGTTTTAGCTGGTCTGGTCCGGTTTGAGTCTGGTTTGAGCCGTTCAAAACCTGGTAGACCCGTTCTGGTCCGTAATGAGACGGTTAAAACCGGTTTGAGCCAGTCTAAGAGCCGGTCGGGTGCGGTTTGATACGGTTGGAGCCGGTCAAAACACGTTTGAGTCCGTTTTGAGCCGGTCTGGTTCGTTCTGGTTTGAGCCGGTCAAAACCTGTTTGAGCCAGTCTGCTCCAGTTTGAGTCCGGTTTGAGTCCGGTTTGTTCCGGTCTGGTCCAGTTTGAGCCGGTGAAAACCGGTTTGAGACCGTCTCATCCGGTTTGAGCTGGTCAAAACTGGTTTGAGCCAGTCTAATACGGTCAAAACATGTTTGAGCCGGTCTGCTCGGATTTGAGTCCGGTTTGAGACGGTAAAACCCGGTTTCAGTCCGGTTTGAGCCGGTCTTTTCCGTTCCGGTTTGAGTCCGGTTTAAGCCGATCAAAACCGGTTTGAGCCGGTCTGATTCGGTTTGAGACGGTTAAAAGCGGTTTGAGTCGGGCTAATACGGTCAAAATAGGTTTGAGATGGTCTGGTCCGGTTTGAGTCTGGTTTCAGCCGTTCAAAACCGGTTTGAGCCGGTCTGGTCTGGTTTGAACCGGTTTGAGCCTGTCTGGTCTGGTTTGAGAAGGGGAAAAACGGTATGAGCTGTTCTGGCCCCTTTATAGTCCGGTTTGAACCGGTTAAAACTGGTTTCAGCTGGTCTGGTTTGTTTTGAGCAGGTCTAGTCCGGTTTGAGCCTGTCAAAACTGGTTGGAAACGGTCGTGGCCGGTTTGAGCCCGTTTGAGCTGGTCTGGTCTAGTTTTAGCCGGTTTGAGCCGGTCTGTTCCTGCTTGAGCCGGTCTGTTCCAGTTTGAGTCCGATTTGAGCCGTTCAAAACTGGTATGAGCCGGTCTGGTACGGTTTGAGTCTGGTTTGAGCCAGTCAAAAAAGCTTTGAGCTGGTCTGGTTCGGTTTGAGTCCGGTTTGAGCCGGTCAAAACCGGTTTGAGCCGGTCTGGCCTGATTTGATCTGGTCAAAACCCGTTTGACCCTGGTTTGAGCCGGTCAAAACTGGTTTGAGCCGTTCTGGTCCGGTTGGATACGGCTTGAGGCAGTCTGGTCTCGTTTGAGCCGGTTCAAACCAGTTTTAGCCGGTCTGGTCCGGTTTGAGTCCGGTTTGAGCCGTTCAAAACCTGGTAGACCCGGTCTGGTCCGTAATGAGACGCTTAAAACCGGTTTGAGCCAGTCTAAGAGCCGGTCGGGTGTGGTTTGATCCGGTTGGAGCCGGTCAAATCATGTTTGAGTCCGTTTTGAGGTGGTCTGGTCCGTTCCGGTTTGAGCCGGTCAAAACCTGTTTGAGCCGGTCTGGCCTGGTTTGACCCGGTTTGAGCCGGTCCGGTCAGGTTTTAGTCCAGTTTGAGCGGGTCAAAACCGGATTCAGCCGGTCTGGTTCGTTTTGAGCCGGTCTGGTCCGGTTTGAGCCTGTCAAAACCGATTGGAACCGGTCTGGGCCGGTTTGAGTCCGGTTTGAGCCGGTCAAAACTGGTTTGAGCCGGTCTGGCCTGGTTTGTTATGGTCAAAACCCATATGAGTCCGGTTTGAGCCAGTGAAAACCGGTTTGAGATGTTCTGGTCCGGTTTGAGAAGGTTTGAGCCGGTCTGGTCTGGTGTGATTCGATTTGCGCCCATCTGTTCCTGTTTGAGCCGGTCTGTTCATGTTTGAGTCCGGTTTGAGCCGTTCAAAACCGTTTTGAGCCGGTCTAGTCAGGTTTGAGTCCTTTTTGAGCCAGTCAAAACAGGTTTGAGCCGGTCTGGTCCGGTTAGAGTCCAGTTTGAGCCGGTCAAAACCGGTTTCAGCCGGTGTGGCCTGGTTTGATCTGGTCAAAACACGTTTGACTCTGGTTTGAGCCCGTCAAAACTGGTTTGAGCCGTTTTGGTCCGGTTTGAGCCCGGTTTGAGCCGGTCAAAATTGGTTTGAGCCGGTCCGGCCTGGTTTGATCTGGTCAAAACCCGTTTGAGTCCGGATTGAGCCGTTCAAAACCGGTCTGAGCCGGTCTGGTCTGGTTTGTGTCCGGTTTGAGTCCGGTTTGTGCCGGTCTGGTGCAGTTTGAGCCGGTCAAAACCGGTTTGAGCCCGTCTCGTGCGGTTTGAGCCAGTCAAATCTGGTTTGAGCCGGTATAATACGGTCAAAACATGTTTGAGCCGGTCTGCTGGGATTTGAGTCCAGTTTGAAGTGCTAAAAACCGGTTTAAGTCCGGTTTGAGCCGGTCTGTTCCGTTCCGGTTTGAGTCTGGTTTAAGCCGATCAAAACCAGTTTGAGCCGGTCTGTTTCAGTTTGAGACGGTCAAAACCGGTTTGAGCCTGTCTAATACGGTCAAAAGAGGTTTGAGATTGTCTGGTCCCTTTTGAGTCCGGTTTCAGCCGTTCAAAACCGGTTTGAGCCGATCTGGTCTGGTTTGAACCGGTTTGAGCAGGTCTGGTCTAGTTTGAGAAGGTGAAAACCGGTTTGAGCCGGTCTGGTCCCGTTATAGTCCCGTTTGAGCCGGTTAAAACCGGTTTCAGCTGGTCTGGTTTGTTTTGAGCAAGTCTGATCCGGTTTGAGCCTCTCAAAACCGGTTGGAACCGGTTGGGGCCGGTTTGAGTCCGGTTTGAGCCGGTCCAAACCGGTTCGAGCCCGTGTGGCCTGGTTTGACCCGGTCAAAACACGTATGAGTCCGGATTGAGCCTGTGAAAACCGGTTTGAGATGTTCTGGTCTGGTTTCAGACAGTTTGAGCTGGTCTGGTGTGGCTTGAGCCAGTTTTAGCCGGTCTCTTCCTGTTTGAGTCCGGTTTAGCAGTTCAAAACCGTTTTGAGACGGTCTAGTCCGCTTTGAGTCTGGTTTCAGCCGATCAAAACCGGTTTGAGCCGGTCTGGTCCGGTTTGAGTCCGGTTTGACCCAGTCAAAACAGGTTTGAGCCGATCTGGTCCGGTTTGAGTCCGGTTTGAGCCGGTCAAAACTGGTTGGAGCCCGTCTGGCCTGTTTTGATCTGGACAAAACCCGTTTGACAATGGTTTGAGCCAGTCAAAACTGGTTTGAACCGTTCTGGTCCGGTTTGATCCGGTTTGGGCCTGTCTGGTCTGGTTTGAGCCGGTTCAAACCGGTTTTAGCTGGTCTGGTCCGGTTTGAGTCTGGTTTGAGCCGTTCAAAACCTGGTAGACCCGGTCTGGTCCGTAATGAGACGGATAAAACCGGTTTGAGCCAGTCTAAGAGCCGGTCGGGTGCGGTTTGATACGGTTGGAGCCGGTCAAAACACGTTTCAGTCCGTTTTGAGCCGGTCTGGTTCATTCTGGTTTGAGCCGGTCAAAACCTGTTTGAGCCAGTCTGCTCCAGTTTGAGTCCGGTTTGAGTCCGGTTTGTTCCGGTCTGGTCCAGTTTGAGCCGGTGAAAACCGGTTTGAGACGGTCTCATCCGGTTTGAGCTGGTCAAAACTGGTTTGAGCCAGTACAATACGGTCAAAACATTTTTGAGCCGGTCTGCTCGGATTTGAGTCCGGTTTGAGACGGTAAAACCCGGTTTCAGTCCGGTTTGAGCCGGTCTTTTCCGTTCCGGTTTGAGTCCGGTTTAAGCCGATCAAAACCGGTTTGAGCCGGTCTGATTCGGTTTGAGACGGTCAAAAGCGGTTTGAGTCGGGCTAATACGGTCAAAATAGGTTTGAGAGGGTCTGGTCCCTTTTGAGACCGGTTTCAACCATTCAAAACCGGTTTGAGCCGACCTGGTCTGGTTTGAACCGGTTTGAGCAGGTCTGGTCTAGTTTGAGAAGGTTAAAAACCGGTTTGAGCCGGTCTGGTCCCATTATTGTCCGGTTTGAGCCGGTTAAAACCGGTTTCAGCTGGTCTGGTTTGTTTTGAGCAGGTCTGATCCGGTTTGAGCCTCTCAAAACCGTTTGGAACCGGTCGGGGCCGGTTTGAGTCCGGTTTGAGCCGGTCCAAACCGGTTCGAGCCCGTGTGGCCTGGTTTGACCTGGTCAAAACACGTATGAGTCCGGATTGAGCCTGTGAAAACCGGTTTGAGATGTTCTGGTCTGGTTTCAGACAGTTTGAGCTGGTCTGGTGTGGCTTGAGCCAGTTTTAGCCAGTCTCTTCCTGTTTGAGTCCGGTTTAGCAGTTCAAAACGGTTTTGAGACGGTCTAGTCCGCTTTGAGTGTGGTTTCAGCCGATCAAAACCGGTTTGAGCCGGTCTGGTCTGGTTTGAGTCCGGTTTGACCCAGTCAAAACAGGTTTGAGCCGATCTGGTCCGGTTTGAGTCCGGTTTGAGCCGGTCAAAACTGGTTGGAGCCCATCTGGCCTCTTTTGATCTGGTCAAAACCCGTTTGACACTGGTTTGAGCCGGTCAAACTGGTTTGAACCGTTCTGGTTCGGTTTGATCCGGTTTGGGCCTGTCTGGTCTGGTTTGAGCCGGTTCAAACCGGTTTTAGCTGGTCTGGTCCTGTTTGAGTCTGGTTTGAGCCGTTCAAATCCTGGTAGACCCGGTCTGGTACGTAATGAGACAGTTAAAACCGGTTTGAGCCAGTCTAAGAGCAGATCTGGTGCGGTTTGATACGGTTGGATCCGGTCAAAACACGTTTGAGTCCGTTTTGAGCCGGTCTGGTCCGTTCTGGTTTGAGCCGGTCAAAACCTGTTTGAGCCAGTCTGCTCCAGTTTGAGTCCGGTTTGAGTCCGGTTTGTTCCGGTCTGGTCCAGTTTGAGCCGTTGAAAACCGGTTTGAGACCGTCTCATCCGGTTTGAGCTGGTCAAAACTGGTTTGAGCCAGTCTAATACGGTCAAAACATGTTTGAGCCGGTCTGCTCGGATTTGAGTCCGGTTTGAGGCGGTAAAACCCGGTTTCATTCCGGTTTGAGCCGGTCTTTTCCGTTCCGGTTTGAGTCCGGTTTAAGCCGATCAAAACCGGTTTGAGCCGGTCTGATTCGGTTTGAGACGGTCAAAAGCGGTTTGAGTCGGGCTAATACGGTCAAAATAGGTTTGAGAGGGTCTGGTCCGGTTTGAGTCTGGTTTTAGCCGTTCAAAACCGGTTTGAGCTGGTCTGGTCTGGTTTGAACCGGTTTGAGCCTGTCTGGTCTGGTTTGAGAAGGGGAAAAACGGTAGGAGCCGGTCTGGTCCCGTTATAGTCCGGTTTGAACCGGTTAAAACTGGTTTCAGCTGGTCTGGTTTGTTTTGAGCAGGTCTAGTCCGGATTGAGCCTGTCAAAACTGGTTGGAAACAGTCGTGGCCGGTTTGAGCCCGTTTGAGCTGGTCTGGTCTAGTTTTAGCCGGTTTGAGCCGGTCTGTTCCTGCTTGAGCCGCTCTGTTCCAGTTTGAGTCCGATTTGAGCCGTTCAAAACCGGTATGAGCCGGTCTGGTACGGTTTGAGTCTGGTTTGAGCCAGTCAAAAAAGCTTTGAGCTGGTCTGGTTCGGTTTGAGTCCGGTTTGAGCCGGTCAAAACCGGTTTGAGCCGGTCTGGCCTGATTTGATCTGGTCAAAACCCGTTTGACTCTGGTTTGAGCTGGTCAAAACTGGTTTGAGCCGTTCTGGTCCGGTTTGATACGGCTTGAGGCAGTCTGGTCTCGTTTGAGCCGGTTCAAACCAGTTTTAGCCAGTCTGGTCCGGTTTGAGTCCGGTTTGAGCCGTTCAAAACCTGGTAGACCCGGTCTGGTCCGTAATGAGACGCTTAAAACTGGTTTGAGCCAGTCTAAGAGCCGGTCGGGTGTGGTTTGATCCGGTTGGAGCCGGTCAAATCATGTTTGAGTCCGTTTTCAGGTGGTCTGGTCCGTTCCGGTTTGAGCCGGTCAAAACCTGTTTGAGCCGGTCTGGCCTGGTTTGACCCGGTTTGAGCCGGTCCGGTCAGGTTTTAGTCCGGTTTGAGCCGGTCAAAACCGGATTCAGCCGGTCTGGTTCGTTTTGAGCCGGTCTGGTCCGGTTTGAGCCTGTCAAAACCGATTGGAACCGGTCTGGGCCGGTTTGAGTCCGGTTTGAGCCGGTCAAAACCGGTTTGAGCCAGTCTGGCCTGGTTAGATATGGTCAAAACCCATATGAGTCCGGTTTGAGCCAGTGAAAACCGGTTTGAGATGTTCTGGTCCGGTTTGAGAAGGTTTGAGCCGGTCTGGTGTGGGGTGAGCCGATTTGAGCCCACCTGTTCCTGTTTGAGCAGGTCTGTTCTTGTTTGAGTCCGGTTTGAGCCGTTCAAAACCGTTTTGAGCCGGTCTAGTCAGGTTTGAGTCCTTTTTGAGCCAGTCAAAACAGGTTTGAGCCGGTCTGGTCAGGTTAGAGTCCAGTTTGAGCCGGTCAAAACCGGTTTCAGCCGGTGTTGCCTGGTTTGATCTGGTCAAAACACGTTTGACACTGGTTTGAGCCGGTCAAAACTGGTTTGAACCGTTCTGGTCCGGTTTGATCCGGTTTGGGCCTGTCTGGTCTGGTTTGAGCCGGTTCAAACCGGTTTTAGCTGGTCTGGTCCGGTTTGAGTCTGGTTTGAGCCATTCAAAACCTGGTAGACCCAGTCTGGTCCGTAATGAGACGGTTAAAACCGGTTTGAGCCAGTCTAAGAGCAGATCTGGTGCGGGTTGATACGGTTGGAGCTGGTCAAAACACGTTTGAGTCCGTTTTGAGCCGGTCTGGTCCGTTCTGGTTTGAGCCGGTCAAAACCTGTTTGAGCCAGTCTGCTCCAGTTTGAGTCCGGTTTGAGCCAGTAAAAACAGGTTTGAGCCGGTCTGGTCCGGTTTGAGTCCAGTTTGAGCCGGTCAATACAGGTTTGAGCCGGTCTGGTCCGGTTAGAGTCCAGTTTGAGCCGGTCAAAACCGGTTTCAGCCGGTGTGGCCTGGTTTGATCTGGTCAAAACACGTTTGACTCTGATTTGAGCCCGTCAAAACTGGTTTGAGCCGTTTTGGTCTGGTTTGAGCCCGGTTTGAGCCGGTCAAAATTGGTTTGAGCCGGTCCGGCCTGGTTTGATCTGGTCAAAACCCGTTTGAGTCCGGATTGAGCCGGTCAAAACCGGTCTGAGCCGGTCTGGTCCGGTTTGTGTCCGGTTTGAGTCCGGTTTGTGCCGGTCTGGTGCAGTTTGAGCCGGTCAAAACCGGTTTGAGCCCGTCTCGTGTGGTTTGAGCCAGTCAAATCTGGTTTGAGCCGTTATAATATGGTCAAAACATGTTTGAGCCGGTCTGCTCGGATTTGAGTCCGGTTTGAAGCGCTAAAAACCGGTTTAAGTCCGGTTTGAGCCGGTCTGTTCCGTTCCGGTTTGAGTCCGGTTTAAGCCGATCAAAACCAGTTTGAGCCGGTCTGTTTCAGTTTGAGACGGTCAAAACCGGTTTGAGCCTGTCTAATACGGTCAAAAGAGGTTTGAGATTGTCTGGTCCCTTTTGAGTCCGGTTTCAGCCGTTCAAAACCGGTTTGAGCTGATCTGGTCTGGTTTGAACCAGTTTGAGCAGGTCTGGTCTAGTTTGAGAAGGTGAAAACCGGTTTGAGCCGGTCTGCTCCCGTTAGAATCCGGTTTGAGCCGGTTAAAACCGGTTTCAGCTGGTCTGGTTTGTTTTGAGCAGGTCTGATCCGGTTTGAGCCTCTCAAAACCGGTTGGAACCGGTCGGGGCCGGTTTGAGTCCGGTTTGAGCCGGTCCAAACCGGTTCGAGCCCGTGTGGCCTGGTTTGACACGGTCAAAACACGTATGAGTCCGGATTGAGCCTGTGAAAACCGGTTTGAGATGTTCTGGTCTGGTTTCAGCCAGTTTGAGCTGGTCTGGTGTGGCTTGAGGCAGTTTTAGCCGGTCTCTTCCTGTTTGAGTCCGGTTTAGCAGTTCAAAACCGTTTTGAGACGGTCTAGTCCGCTTTGAGTCTGGTTTCAGCCGATCAAAACCGGTTTGAGCCGGTCTGGTCCGGTTTGAGTCCGGTTTGACCCAGTCAAAACAGGTTTGAGCCGATCTGGTCCGGTTTGAGTCTGGTTTGAGCCGGTCAAAACTGGTTGGAGCCCGTCTGGCCTGTTTTGATCTTGTCAAAACCCGCTTGACACTGGTTTGAGCCGGTCAAAACTGGTTTGAACCGTTCTGGTCCGGTTTGATCCGGTTTGGGCCTGTCTGGTCTGGTTTGAGCCGGTTCAAACCGGTTTTAGCTGGTCTGGTCCGGTTTGAGTCTGGATTGAGCCGTTCAAAACCTGGTAGACCCGGTCTGGTCCGTAATGAGACGGTTAAAACCGGTTTGAGCCAGTCTAAGAGCAGATCTGGTGCAGTTTGATACGGTTGGAGCCGGTCAAAACACGTTTGAGTCCGTTTTGAGCCGGTCTGGTCCGTTCTGGTTTGAGCCGGTCAAAACCTGTTTGAGCCAGTCTGCTCCAGGTTGAGTCCGGTTTGAGCCAGTCAAAACAGGTTTGAGCCGTTTTGGTTCAGTTTGAGCCCGGTTTGAGCCGGTCAAAATTGGTTTGAGCCGGTCCGGCCTGGTTTGATCTGGTCAAAACCCGTTTGAGTCCGGATTGAGCCTGTCAAAACCGATCTGAGCCGGTCTGGTCCGGTTTGCGTCTGGTTTGAGTCCGGTTTCTGCCGGTCTGGTGCAGTTTGAGCCGGTCAAAACCGGTTTGAGCCCGTCTCGTGCGGTTTGAGCCAGTCAAATCTGGTTTGAGCCGGTATAATACGGTCAAAACATGTTTGAGCCGGTCTGCTGGGATTTGAGTCCGGTTTGAAACGCTAAAAACCGGTTTAAGTCCGGTTTGAGCCGGTCTGTTCCGTTCCGGTTTGAGTCCGGTTTAAGCCGATCAAAACCAGTTTGAGCCGGTCTGTTTCAGTTTGAGACGGTCAAAACCGGTTTGAGCCTGTCTAATACGGTCAAAAGAGGTTTGAGATTGTCTGGTCCCTTTTGAGTCCGGTTTCAGCCATTCAAAACCGGTTTGAGCCGATCTGGTCTGGTTTGAACCGGTTTGAGCAGGTCTGGTCTAGTTTGAGAAGGTGAAAACCGGTTTGAGCCGGTCTGGTCCCGTTAGAGTCCGGTTTGAGCCGGTTAAAACCGGTTTCAGCTGGTCTGGTTTGTTTTGAGCAGGTCTGATCCGGTTTGAGCCTCTCAAAACCGGTTGGAACCGGTCGGGGCCGGTTTGAGTCCGGTTTGAGCCGGTCCAAACCGGTTCGAGCCCGTGTGGCCTGGTTTGACCCGGTCAAAACACGTATGAGTCCGGATTGAGCCTGTGAAAACCGGTTTGAGATGTTCTGGTCTGGTTTCAGACAGTTTGAGCTGGTCTGGTGTGGCTTGAGCCAGTTTTAGCCGGTCTCTTCCTGTTTGAGTCCGGTTTAGCAGTTCAAAACCGTTTTGAGACGGTCTAGTCCGCTTTGAGTCTGGTTTCAGCCGATCAAAACCGGTTTGAGCCGGTCTGGTCCGGTTTGAGTCCGGTTTGACCCAGTCAAAACAGGTTTGAGCCGATCTGGTCCGGTTTGATTCCGGTTTGAGCCGGTCAAAACTGGTTGGAGCCCGTCTGGCCTGTTTTGATCTGGTCAAAACCCGTTTGACACTGGTTTGAGCCGGTCAAAACTGGTTTGAACCGTTCTGGTCCGGTTTGATCCGGTTTGGGCCTGTCTGGTCTGGTTTGAGCCGGTTCAAACCGGTTTTAGCTGGTCTGGTCCGGTTTGAGTCTGGTTTGAGCCGTTCAAAACCTGGTAGACCCGGTCTGGTCCGTAATGAGACGGTTAAAACCGGTTTGAGCCAGTCTAAGAGCCGGTCGGGTGCGGTTTGATACGGTTGGAGCCGGTCAAAACACGTTTGAGTCCGTTTTGAGCCGGTCTGGTCCGTTCTGGTTTGAGCCGGTCAAAACCTGTTTGAGCCAGTCTGCTCCAGTTTGAGTCCGGTTTGAGCCAGTCAAAACAGGTTTGAGCCGGTCTGGTCCGGTTTGAGTCCGGTTTGAGTCCGGTTTGTTCCGGTCTGGTCCAGTTTGAGCCGGTGAAAACTGGTTTGAGACCGTCTCATCCGGTTTGAGCTGGTCAAAACTGGTTTGAGCCAGTCTAATACGGTCAAAACATGTTTGAGCCGGTCTGCTCGGATTTGAGTCCGTTTTGAGGCGGTAAAACCCGGTTTCACTCCGGTTTGAGCCGGTCTTTTCCGTTCCGGTTTGAGTCCGGTTTAAGCCGATCAAAACCGGTTTGAGCCGGTCTGATTCGGTTTGAGACGGTCAAAAGCGGTTTGAGTCGGGCTAATACGGTCAAAATAGGTTTGAGAGGGTCTGGTCCGGTTTGATTCTGCTTTCAGTCGTTCAAAACCGGTTTGAGCCGGTCTGGTCTGGTTTGAACCGGTTTGAGCCTGTCTGGTCTGGTTTGAGAAGGGGAAAAACGGTATGAGCCGTTCTGGCCCCTTTATAGTCCGGTTTGAACCGGTTAAAACTGGTTTCAGCTGGTCTGGTTTGTTTTGAGCAGGTCTAGTCCGGTTTGAGCCGGTCAAAACTGGTTGGAAACGGTCGTGGCCGGTTTGAGCCCGTTTGAGCTGGTCTGGTCTAGTTTTAGCCGGTTTGAGCTGGTCAAAACCTGTTTGAGCCGGTCTGGCCTGGTTTGACCCGGTTTGAGCCGGTCAAAACCGGATTCAGTCGGTCTGGTTCGTTTTGAGCCGGTCTGGTCCGTTCTGGTTTGAGCCGGTCAAAACCTTTTTGAGCCAGTCTGCTCCTGTTTGAGTCCGGTTTGAGTCCGGTTTGTTCCGGTCTGGTCCAGTTTGAGCCGGTGAAAACCGGTTTGAGACCGTCTCATCCGGTTTGAGCTGGTCAAAACTGGTTTGAGCCAGTCTAATACGGTCAAAACATGTTTGAGCCGGTCTGTTCGGATTTGAGTCCGGTTTGAGGCGGTAAAACCCGGTTTCAGTCCGGTTTGAGCCGGTCTTTTCCGTTCCGTTTTGAGTCCGGTTTAAGCCGATCAAAACCGGTTTGAGCCGGTCTGATTCGGTTTGAGACGGTCAAAAGCGGTTTGAGTCGGGCTAATACGGTCAAAATAGGTTTGAGAGGGTCTGGTCCGGTTTGAGTCTGGTTTCAGCCGTTCAAAACCGGTTTGAGCCGGTCTGGTCTGGTTTGAACCGGTTTGAGCCTGTCTGGTCTGGTTTGAGAAGGGGAAAAACGGTATGAGCCGTTCTGGCCCCTTTATAGTCCGGTTTGAACCGGTTAAAACTGTTTTCAGCTGGTCTGGTTTGTTTTGAGCAGGTCTAGTCCGGTTTGAGCCTGTCAAAACTGGTTGGAAACGGTCGTGGCCGGTTTGAGCCCGTTTGAGCTGGTCTGGTCTAGTTTTAGCCGGTTTGAGCCGGTCTGTTCCTGCTTGAGCCGGTCTGTTCCAGTTTGAGTCCGATTTGAGCCGTTCAAAACCGGTATGAGCCGGTCTGGTACAATTTGAGTCTGGTTTTAGCCAGTCAAAAAAGCTTTGAGCTGGTCTGGTTCGGTTTGAGTCCGGTTTGAGCCGGTCAAAACCGGTTTGAGCCGGTCTGGCCAGATTTGATCTGGTCAAAACCCGTTTGACTCTGGTTTGAGCCGGTCAAAACTGGTTTGAGCCGTTCTGGTCCGGTTTGATACGGCTTGAGGCAGTCTGGTCTCGTTTGAGCCGGTTCAAACCAGTTTTAGCCGGTCTGGTCCAGTTTGAGTCCGGTTTGAGCCGTTCAAAACCTGGTAGACCCGGTCTGGTCCGTAATGAGACGGTTAAAACCGGTTTGAGCCAGTCTAAGAGCCGGTCGGGTGTGGTTTGATCCGGTTGGAGCCGGTCAAATCATGTTTGAGTCCGTATTGAGGTGGTCTGGTCCGTTCCGGTTTGAGCCGGTCAAAACCTGTTTGAGCCGGTCTGGCCTGGTTTGACCCGGTTTGAGCCGGTCAAAACCGGATTCAGTCGGTCTGGTTCGTTTTGAGCCGGTCTGGTCCGGTTTGAGCCTGTGAAATCCGATTGGAACCGGTCTGGGCCGGTTTGAGTCTGGTTTGAGCCGGTCAAAACCGGTTTGAGCCGGTCTGGCCTGGTTTGATATGGTCAAAACCCATATGAGTCCGGTTTGAGCCAGTGAAAACCGGTTTGAGATGTTCTGGTTTGGTTTGAGAAGGTTTGAGCCGGTCTGGTCTGGTGTGAGCCGATTTGAGCCCATCTGTTCCTGTTTGAGCAGGTCTGTTCCTGTTTGAGTCCGGTTTGAGCCGTTCAAAACCGTTTTGAGCCAGTCTAGTCAGGTTTGAGTCCTTTTTGAGCCAGTCAAACAGGTTTGAGCCGGTCTGGTCCAGTTAGAGTCCAGTTTGAGCCGGTCAAATCCGGTTTCAGCCGGTGTGGCCTGGTTTGATCTGGTCAAAACACGTTTGACTCTGGTTTGAGCCCTTCAAAACTGGTTTGAGCCGTTTTGGTCCGGTTTGAGCCCGGTTTGAGCGGGTCAAAATTGGTTTGAGCCGGTCCGGCCTGGTTTGATCTGGTCAAAACCCGTTTGAGTCCGGATTGAGCCGGTCAAAACAGGTCTGAGCCGGTCTGGTCCGGTTTGTGTCCGGTTTGAGTCCGGTTTCTGCCGGTCTGGTGCAGTTTGAGCCGGTCAAAACCGGTTTGAGCCCATCTCGTACGGTTTGAGCCAGTCAAATCTGGTTTGAGCCGGTATAATACGGTCAAAACATGTTTGAGCCGGTCTGCTTGGATTTGACTCCGGTTTGAAGCGCTAAAAACCGGTTTAAGTCCGGTTTGAGCCGGTCTGTTCCGTTCCGGTTTGAGTCCGGTTTAAGCCGATCAAAACCAGTTTGAGCCGGTCTGTTTCAGTTTGAGACGGTCAAAACCGGTTTGAGCCTGTCTAATACGGTCAAAAGAGGTTTGAGATTGTCTGGTCCCTTTTGAGTCCGGTTTCAGCCGTTCAAAACCGGTTTGAGCCGATCTGGTCTGGTTTGAACCGGTTTGAGCAGGTCTGGTCTAGTTTGAGAAGGTGA